>NW_007578737.1:113959-123705 GCF_000690725.1 Stegastes partitus
ATTGTCAGGAGCTGAGGGTTTGGGACATCTCTACCCATCACTGTCTGAAAACCGTCCGCCTACAGTTTCCCTGCCTGCAACTGGGTCGTATCCCAGAACATGGCAGCTTCCCGTTCTTGTTGCTGAGCCCTCCTCTTCCTGAGGAGACACAGCCTCATTTAGTGGTGGGATGCAAAGATTACCTGGCGGTGCTCGATCTTGCAGAAACAAGAAGAGGGGGAGGCGGCTGGCTGACATATGAAGGAAGGGAGTTTAAAACCGAAGCTCACTGGGGTCCGTCCCTGTCCTGTGCTGTGTACAACCCCACCCTGAGACAGGTGGTGACCGGACACTCCGACTCATCTGTGTCTGTGTGGGATGTAGAGACGGGGAGGAGGCTGCTTCACATTGTAAACGCTCATGGAGAAGCTGAACTCACCTGCATGACGCTGGACTCCTCTAACAGGAGGCTGCTCACTGGGGCTCGTAATGGCACTATTAAGGTTTAATGCCATGTCTTATCACTATTAGAGAAATGCTTCAAATTTGATACACCGGTTGATTTTTCCTCACGTGTGAAATACCCTTGTGTTGACCTCCTCTCCAATCAGGTGTGGAATTTACTAAACGGCCTCAACCTGCACAAGCTGGAGCCCGTCACCGACTCTGAAGTCACCGGGTTGACCTGTCTCCATGACAACCAGCTGCTGGCGGTGGGGTGGAGCCAACACATCGCTCAGTACAACATTGCAGGAGGGAAGGTAAAATCAAGGGTGTTTTAAATTATAATCCACAGCTGTTTCACATAAATAGAATTTATGGGTGTAATTTAACACTGGGCTGAAAAACAGTGTTTCACTGCGCTCCCTGGCTGAACGATTCGAGTGGTTGGATGTGAGTGCTGCCACTATAACTACACGTAACAGGGATGTCACGGGGAGTACATACACCTGTGTGTTGCTGCAGTGGAGAGAGGAATGGTAGTGGAAGAAGTATTCAGATCCTTTACTCAAGTAAAAGTATTCCATTACAGCTAAACATGCTGCATAAAAAGTCTTCCTTGTGGAAAAGTACATAAGTATGCACAGCAAATTGAAAGTATTAAATTAGATGTGATTATTAATAGTAAAGCATGAGAGTGTCGGCAGTGTGTTACTGTTGTAGCTGCTGCAGCTTGAACTACGTTAGATCCAGTTTTACATACGGGGCGAATAGATAAATCTGAGGGCTCTTAAGATGAGCAAGAAGAAAGGAAAGATGAAAAAAAAACAAAAGCTGTGATACATAAATCTGTTCTTAGTTTTTAGGCTTTTTTTCAAGTCTTTGATTTTTGCTGAGATAGTGGATTGTTTGACCATTTATGTAAATTAAACCATGTGTGAAGTTTATAGAGGGAAGAATCAATATCGGGTGGAGCTGTTCACAACTCTAGACATTCAAACTACTAAGTGATCACATTATATATGAGAGAAGCATCACCTGGAAATAAGGGATGTAACTCGTATTTTGTAGCATAAATGTAAACTTTAAAGCCTTACATCACTGTTGATAAAATCTTAAATGTTTATGGTCATTTTGGCACCACCTTACTTCTAGAAAACTCAAACATTTGAGTTTTTGTGGACAGTGATATAGGGTTGTATAGTAAACAATTATGCCTCAAACTTCCATCCATCCATTATCTATACACCGCTTAATCCTGACTAGGGTCATGGGGGGGCTGGAGACTATCCCAGCTGACTTAGGGTGAAGGCAGGGGACACCCTGGACAGGTCACCAGTCTATCACAGGGCTACACTTAGAGACAGACAACCAAGCACACTCACATTCACACCTACAGACAATTTAGAATCACCAATTAACCTCAACATGTTTTTGGACTGTGTGGGAGGAAGCCGGAGAACCCGGAGAGAACCCACGCTGCACGGGGAGAACATGCAAACTCCATGCAGAAAGATCCCGGGTGTCCTCACTGGGACACAAACTGGCAATCTTCTTGGTGTGAGGCAACGATGTTAACCACCGAGCCACCTTGCAGCCAAACTAGTGTATTTTAAATGCATTATATTACTTGAAAGCAGCTTCGCTCTTTGTGGCGAATTATTGCATTTCCTGGCCAACAATTGTTAATCAACAACATAAAACAATCAGCAAGACAGAGTATCATTGGGACCCAACTGTAAAAACAAACATTGATCCACAATGCTACCAGTGGTCAAACCCTTCACAAGGGACCTTCAAGAAATGTCACACTTGAAGCGGTACATTGTGTTCATTCAAAAGTCACAATGAATAGATAAAAAGAAATCGCAGATCTTCTCCGTACGACAATGTTCTCTTACCAGTAAGTGATTTGTTCAGGTTTCTATCAGTAGTAGCCATTTGTGTGGGAAATAATTGTAAAGTTAGAGAGTGTGGCGACAAGAAAAGAATCCCAAAAAAGAAAATTCTAACTTTAAATACATAAAAGAATCTTTTGATTGACAGGTGATTGTGGGAACTGTAGCGCTGCCACGCACTAATGACCAAAAAGACATAACACTCATATAATATATCAAGATGTTGTAAAAATTAGTCTCCCTCCTGAAGTCTCAGCCTTCGCACTTGTGCTCTGTCTCTACAAGTTTTTCCCCAGATGTTGAAAGCAGAATGATGAGTCCCACACAAACACCTGTCACCATAGTGACTAATCTAGGACAGACTTAAAACACTGTGTGTGTTTTTTTTCTTAAGAACGCTGACAACAATTTGGGCTTGAAAAGACTTTGTCCAAAATTAAGCTCAGAAAATATTCCATCTGACAGTAACACTAAACTGATCCCATTATATCCAATAAATTCATAACTTTAAATCTTCTGCCTTTCTGAGAAAAATCTCTGGAATCTTTTCAGAGCACTGATACAGACCCACATCGCATTTACACATGCCGGCACACGGATCTTCAACACATAAATGTATAAAAGTCTGAGTGTGCAGACTGTATTTTCACCCTTCAGATTCTTGTGTTACAGTTTACCTCTTCACCTTTAACTGCCATCTGCTCTGTGGTTGGATTCTTCCCTTGAAGAGAACAGTAGTAACATTCAGGGGTCCTGCTTCTCCAGCAGATTTTCCCCCCAACTCATAATGCCGCCTATTATAAACTGGTTTAAGTTGATTTTTTTGAGAAAACATTTCCAAGTCCCAAAAATCTCGAGTGGAACGACTTGATATCAGCAAATGACGTACGTTACATATTCATTTACATAAGCAGCTGGTGAGATCAGAGACATTTATCTGCTCCAGTATTTCTCTGAACCGCGCTGAGCCTCCACACGGTCCATTCTACAGAGCTCACCACAACATGGTAGCCCAGAGGTGTAAACAAAATCAGCAAACCGGAGAAGGAAATAGACCTGCTTTCCACAAGGCAACACAAACAATTACATGTTATTTCAGGCCATTTGTAAACTGTCAGCCAGTGGGAAGCCGTGCGCGGAGAGTTTCACAATCACAGCCAACAAGCTTATGCATACAGTAGAGCCTGAAGACAACAGCGGACTTTATTTTTCTGGAAAACCTTCCGAATGTTGGCATAAAAGTGGTAATAAGTTAATACTGCATATAAATGTTTCTTACACTTTTTAATATGCTGTGTCTGTAGGACATGAATGTGAGAGCAGACATGTCATGGAAGTCCAGCGGTGTCCACAAATCAGATATACTGGCTGTGTGTCAGTGCTCCGCCCTGGGGGTTGTTGCCACGGCAAGTTATGATGGAGAAGTGGTTATCTGGAGGCTGGAGACACAAGGACCACTGGTCCACCTACAGAGAGAGACACAGGCGAGGTGAGAGGATGCTAACATATGTAAATCTATGAGGGTTTAAAAGTACAGCTTCCTACTTAATGTAACTATAATATCTTCCAGTCAGAGCGATAAATTCACTCAGAAACCTCTAAACAGATTTGATTTGATGTATCTCAGCTTTGTGATTGAACTTCATAGGTCAGTGATTTGTTCATATTTGTGAATTGTTTGTGTGTTTGTTCATATAATGCTGCATCCTGTTCCTCCTGTTTTCATTTGAACCTGGAAAACAGCAAAACTCAACTCACTGGGCAAATTCAAGCCTGTAGCAGGGTATCGACTAACCCGTCAACCATTTTCTTGCTTATAATGTAAACACACGGGGATATTTCATTTGTTTAAATAATAACTGTGCTATAATGCCCCTCGGCTGTACTCGAGAATAATGCCAAAGACGGATATTGTTGATTTTTCTTGACTGGTCCCTAAAAAATGCAAGTTGAGTATCTCTGCTGTAAAACAAGAAAAACCACAATGAAGATTCATATCTTGGGCTGCAACTAGCAATTTTCTTATTGAATAATAAGCAGATTATTTTCTAGTTTCATCGGTTATCACATGGTCCATAAAATGTCAGAAAACTGTGAAAAATACATACCATAATTTCAGAGAGAAAGGTCATAAAATCTCTTTTTAACCTCCAAAAGCCAAAGGGAACATTCCATTTATTATCACGTACGACCACGCAGGAGGTAAAAAACCCACAACTGAGAAGCTGGAACAAATGAATCATGTCATCAAGTGATAATGAAAATAACTGGTGATTATTTCTCATAGGGTGAATAATCAACTGATTGTTTCAGCACAGCGATGTAAAGATAAAGAGATGCAGGAGGTCAGGAGATGAGCGGCAAACCAACAAAACCAACACATCACATACCTCTATAATTATCAATAAAATCCCATATCCAAGTCAAGCATATATGTTTAAAAATAAAATGTTAAGACCGCTTAAAATTGAAGTGGTTGACTTATTTCTGGTACCAAAAAAAAACAAAAAGATCCTCATGTTGTTATAGAATCTTTGCATGCAGTTTGGTAACTCTAGAAGTAGACTGGTGGGAACCAAAATTTCCTTTCAGTGGTTGTTTTTTCTCTGTTTGTTTTGGTGTTTTTCCTGTTTTCGTGTGCATCCAGAGCGGCACTCCCTGTGGACAGCCTCTTGTTTCTTCAGCATCGAGCCGGCGACAAAAAGTTAAGAAACAGGGGTGTCCTGGTTTCATCACAGGCTGGCCGGCTGAGCTTCTGGAGCATCACTGGAGAGAAACATACGTATGGTGAGCGGGACTCTTGAGAAAACGAGGGATTTACGTGAGGTCATTCAGAAGAAAGAAAAAAAAAAAAACTGGACGCAACACCAAAATACATTCATTTAAATGAAAACTCTCACTTTATAACCAGTTGACAAGCCGCTGTCAGTTTTAATGAACCTCCTCCCGTAAGATGGATTTACAAACCAACGCGAGCAGTGACAGTAAGGCCGAACTGCCGACTTGGCCTCCTGCCGGTACCATTCCTGGCAGCCCACAACTATGTCTCTTTCCAGATCCCATCTGTGTTTAGTGGTGTGGGATTCATGCACTGTGACCGCTGCATATGTGTATGAGCTTGCATGGGTTTATGTGTGTGTGTGTGTGTGAGTGAAGCAGTTTGACGTTGTGTGTCTGTATACCGTATGTGTCCATGCATTTTTCTAGCAGAGAGGAATTTCACATCATGACATAACAGAAAGCAGTTAAGGGTAGCAATTTGTCTCTGAGGTACATTTAGGTTAAAATAGAATTCCTGAAATTGGCACCAAATCAGAATATAAATAGATTTAGTTGCATGAGTGAACCTGCAGACCTTTCTACCGCAATAAAAAAAAAAAAAAGAAAACTACAACCTGCTTTATATTTGAACGAGTAATATACTTGTTGTTTCTTCTTCCTCCAGGTGAGTTCTATGCTCCACAGCAGCCAGGTGAGTGCGTGCTTAGCCTGAGCTCAGATCAGCCTAAAAACTCCATCCTGGTCTCAGGCAGCACAACAGGCTTGCTTCAGATGTGGGACATTTCTTCCTATGCACTGGACATCCAACACAAGGTGAGCTGGTGAATGGAAATAAGAAACTGCAATGTGCGCTGTACCATACATCCTCGTGTACTTGATGTATTCTCTTTCCGTGCAGTCAGCTTGTGAGCGACCTCCCCTGCTGCGGTGTTGGAAGGCTCATAAAAGGCCCTTGGTATGTGTGGAAGTCCTTGAGGTAGCTGACAGACTGTTCGTCCTCACAGCATCAGTTGACGGTTCGGCTGGACTGTGGACAAAGGACGGAGATTGTGTGGGACTTTTTGGACAGGGGGTGATGTGGAATATTACTGACCCTGCTACTTACCATAGGTGAGATATATCAGCTTCTTCCTGTTACAGTGTAGCTCAGCAGTTTGCCTGCAAAAAAGGGGGTTACAGAGAGAGCGTGGAATTGTTTAGATATTGATTAATTTATGAGAACAAAATGATATATTCAGATAGATTTGAAAAATTTGGTCACTTTTAGCCAACATTTTTTAACCGACTACCTGAACTAAACTCTTATTGTCTGTGAAGATTCTCAGTCATCCAGGTTGTTGTTATTCTTGTAATTTAATTGTAACAACTGAGCTTGCTTGAGTTTCCTGAAGACGTTTCACCTCTCATCGTTAACAAGGGGGAGGAGCAACAACCTCCAATTGAAACCAAAACTCAAGTGTTAATGGCTCCTTAAGAATATAAGTATCTGGAACTCCCAACTAGTCAGTCAGAACTGATGAAGCCTCTTAGATGAGAGGTGAATCGTCTTCAAGAAACTCAAGCAAGTCCAGTTGTTACGATCAAACTACGAGAATAAACTCTTATTGACCTCTTGCATCACTCAGTGGTGTGCTAACACCTCCATCGATGGTTCACTGACAGCCATAAATGCTAAAAATGACTATACGCACGGCAATGTGAAGCACATTGGATTATACGGTTCAAATTTCGATGATGACGCAGGTAAACATGGCAGCTTTTTGGGATTAGATCACTCAAGTCTACTTACACATAGCACCTGGCATATTAAGTCTGCCTGTGTCAAATGCAAGACGTGTCCAAACAAGTAATGACATCAAGGATGAGCGGTTTGTACCAAATTTAATATAGATGTTCTGAAGAGGAATTCTGTCGCACGTCCTCCAAAAGAAACTTCCCTCGCCGTTGCACAAACATTTCAGTCTTTAATAGAGACGTCCGTTTGGTTAAAGGTCATAAACTCTGGCTTGGCCCGGGACTTTGCTGCCTGTTTGACTGTATTTCTGTCACATGTTGGGTAAAATGGACCATAAAGGAGAAAGCTGTCGGGAGTCGTTTAATTTAAGGGAGTAAAAAAAAAGTGCAGTCAAAAGTCAGAGTCAGCATTCGCTTAGAAACATAAATAAATGTCTGAATATATGAACCTCACAGTGGAGCAAAAGTCACTGCAACATTATTGTTTGAGTCAGGTCAAGACAAGTCAAGTTGTCTGCATGTGGTCTCTAAATAGAGACGTACGACATGGGTGATCCTATTGGAACTGAAAGCATTGCTTATGGAGAGTGTATATGTAATGTCCTGGTGTACGAGGAAGAAACTGACAGAGGAAAAGGTCAAATTACAATAGTTTGTTTTTTTTCTCTCTCATTTATATTCTTGGTATCAAGGGCTCTGCACCACCCACTGGCATGGCCTCTGTGGCTGCTGATTCTGTGAAGAATCAAAAAGCACTACACAACATTTCCTATTCCCCCCCTGTACCTCTCACATACTGCAAGTGTTGGGTTTGGCTAATCCTTTAAGCAACAACTACCATACACAATAATGTACTTTGATAGTGCCATGTAAACACTCTGAATTCACATCAAAGAATTCCATGTGTGCACCAAAGCAGCTGCCCCACATTCACTTGAAACTCTTTCATTTTTCCACAAACGGCTTGAACAATTCAGATGTCAACAGATTATCAGTGTAAAAATGCTCTATCGACTCTTATGAGCTCGTAAATTTCTGAAGCCGAAGCCCCGCATATGTTGAAATGATGCCTTATCCAGTAAAGCAGTCCCTAAAATGAGTTCAGGCACACACACTGAAGGAGCACACAGAGTCCTCAAAAGGAGGCCAACTACACCACAGAGATGGAGAGCAGTAACAGCTCTGGTTTAAATCAAATCTAGCAACAAGCATTCCCACAGATATCGGCCTCTGTGACAAGATATCATCCAACAGAGATCGCCGACCTTAGTCCTTGAATGAAATTGTGAGGCCTGTATCTAAAGTAAACAGCTGTGTGTTTGCACAAGTGGATTGGCTTCAGCGGGGAGTGATATCATTTGCTTCTGACAGAGAGAACAACCAGAGAGGAGACGCAGAGGAGACGACTGAAAGGGACAGACTAGGAGCCGCTGAGGTCAAAAGTGAAGTGTCTGACCCCAGCACCGAGGGTCAAACTTCACAGGAAGATCGCTGCTCTGAAGGTAACCATTGAGTGCAAACAGGTGTTATGAGCTGCACACACAGACGTACAGATGGCCTCTCCCTGACCCAGGCCTGTGCCGGTCACATTCGGCCGTGCACTGGGAATGTCCCTTGCAGTAATTACCACTTTCATCACAATCCATCTGTACATGGGTGTGTGTAGCTGCTGCTGAGGATATTCACAAAAATAGGGTTAAACAGTGCAGGTCACGATGCTCTTCCAAGCTAATTAAACCTGATACTCTGATTCAATCACGTCCAATTTCACCACATTATGAAGAGGAGAGTCAGAGCATTCTTCACATTCTCCTCTTTTAAAGTCTGGAGCTCAGCTCTGGAACATTTGGGCAATGTTCTGCTCCAGAGACGCACGCCAGATTTTTCTTAGAAGTGCACAAATACTCAAAGTTTGTGTCTGAGGGTGTGCGTGAGTCTATCTGCAAGACATTTCCTACACTTTCCTTTCACTGTCTGCTCTGAACTTGCCAAAATAAGCGATTAGCTGTGCTTTCTCTGCAGCCACACCCAGGCTGACACACATGCACGCATTTACACACTTAACCTTGTCTCCTGTCATCCACTTTAGCTTCATCCACCGGCCCAGCAGAGAACGATCAAGAGCAACCTCAGCAACCCATGGTAATGTGCAAACACGCAATCAGCAGCTGATGAGGATAAACACTGTGATTTATCATTTTCACCTCAGTTATCTTGTTTCCCTCCCTCATGCACGTCCATCCATCCATCATCGGCCTATCTGTGTGTGTCAGTACCTGTGTGAGGACTTTTGCCAGACAGTAGCAATGTGTCAGGAGAGGAGACGTCTCCTTGATGGCGTCAACCACAGCAATCACTGCTGATGGGCATTTTTCACCTCATCAGACTCTGCAGGTCCTGCAGGTGAGTTTTCGTACTGATTACTGAATCCTGTCCCTTCTCCTCTCCTCCTGCTGGTTTTATAAACACCTCATCTTTATGTTCTGTTTCTGCCTCGTGACTGCAATAACAAATAGTTCATCTATTTCATCCTTTTTCACTCTTCTCCACTGCTGCAAAAAAATGCCAAATATCTCACTAGTAAATGTGCATAAGAAGTTGTGTCTGTCTGTTCTTTTCGTTTTTTTGACAATCGTACATCTGATCTACTTCAGACTTGGTGGGTGTACTGCTGGGGACCCACGGAAGTGCAGTTTAAAGTCATCTGGATGAGCAAACCTTTGACAGTTTTTTACGACAGTATCCTATGCAGTTATAGACAAAATCAACAAGGGGAATATCATACCGTCACAGATTAAAGACAACAGAGTTTACCTGCAGACAGCTGGTGCTGTATGAACTAATCAAACTTAAAGACATTTTTCTGGCTTTTTGGAAATACAATTTTTTGTTTGTTTGTTTGTTTGTTTGTTT
>NW_007578737.1:124010-127193 GCF_000690725.1 Stegastes partitus
GTCGGTTGTTTGGTTGGTGTTTACCAAAAATTAGATGAGAAGATTGCACAACATACATTTTCCATTAGTATAACAAAATAAATTGATGCCTTTATATGAGTACATTTTTTAATTCTAGTAAATAATTTAAAGAAGAAAAGAGCTGTACAGCAGGAGCAGTGAAGAAAACACTGCTTAATACATTATTTTATAATGTTAAAAATAATTGTATTTGTTACATGGTGATATTTTCTGGGTATTTCTTGTGTTCTCTGTTCAGTTCTGGTTGATCAGGATGGAAGCAGTGTAATTCAGTGGTTTTAAAAAAGAACAAAGTGAACTCTGAATACTTTTTAGGTTGTTTCTTGGTCATCTCCACATCACAAATGACTCGTATTTGATACAACTGACAAAATCTAGATCTTGTTACATTTATAGGAGGCTCTTCTTTTGTAGTAACAGCTGCGAATAAATTACCTTGGAAATGTTCAAATCATACATCATTTTATTTAATAGTTGTATTTTTTCACTGAAGCTGAACCACAACTTCATGTCTCATTGTATGCATCTATACATGCATAAGTGAGCTTAATAGGGTTTTGAGCTATATAGGTTTTGAGTGGGCAGGTTGCTTGTCTTTAGAAATAGAAATGGTTATAAATAGGACAAATTTTGGGCAAATGTTTGCTGATTCTTGGTTGTCAACGTCTATCTTGCCAATATAGCAATAGCTGCATTTCCATTCTAGGAATTTGACAACCCCATAACCTGAAACGTCTGATAATCTGAATCCTCTGAAAACAGCAAAGACAAGAGGTGCTCCTAGCTGTTCTGTTGTTTATTGTCTTTATGATAAACTAATCTGATGGCAATGAAATAGGTCAGAACTAGGTCATCGTATGTGCTGTCTGAACAAGTCAGAGTCAGGAGTATTTATTATTGTTCTGAACAGCTACACTTGAAGGTGGGGTAAAAAAAAAAAAAGATGGCTATCATGAATGGTTTCGATACAGGGATGTTTTTAGGTTGTGTCTCCTGGAAAACATTCATGTTCACATTAAATAATGAAAAAACATAGCTAGAAAGAGATGTTCAAACCTTGCTTTGTGGTCTAAAGACCTATCTGACCACCCAGTGAGCACTACTACCCTTAACTACCTCCTGAGTGTAGTTTCAAAATGAGTGGACAGAGATGAATGGTTTCATTTCTGTCAACTAACTCTTGGCAGGACTAACTATGCATTTCTACTCCAACAAAAAAAAAAACTGTTTAACCTAACAAAACAGAGATATATAAAGTTTGCAGGGAAAAAAATCCTTTTAGACTCTTTCCTTTGATTTATGACAGGCTGAGGACTGATAAGACCAACAAAAGACCACAAGACAGTCACTGTTTATCTGATCTGCTTCAAGCCGCTGCATTTCTTTGGGTTCCCGGCAGTACACTCATGAAGTCTGAAATGAATTGGATGAATGGTTGTCTAGATATGCAAGAAACAGACACACATACACACACACAGATTCCTTGATTTACACTTAGATAGGGGAATGTTCAGCATCGTCAGCTTAGAACTTAGTTATAGAAAAGATATAAGGGGCATTCTTTAGTTTTGTGGGGTTTTTTCTTGGATTTTTTTAAATTAGTTTTTCGATTTTTCATTTTTTGTGGGGTTTTTTTGTTCTTTTTACAAATCTTTTTACAAATAAAGGAAAACAATGGTGGCTCTCAGTTCGGGGAAGGGAGGGAGGATTCAATGTCAGTTCAAATCATTTCAGTTATATTGTATGAATTCACAACAAGTCATCTGAGGACATTTCACATAGTAAAGTCAAAATCTTACAATATTATATTATAGAGAGGAAGCCAACAAATCCAACAATTCCCTTTGAGCAAGCACTTGGTGGCATTGGAAAGAAAAAAAAAAAACAAGAGAAAGAAATCTCTGACAGAACCAGACTCAGGGAGGGCAGTCATCTGCCTCGACCAGTTGGGGTGAGGGGAGAATAGTAGTAAAGGAGAGGGATTCAAAGTGGAAGAGGGTGGAGAAGGATGACCTGGGATTGAGGTCAGAGGTCAGATCGAGGTGGAATCTTTTCCTCAAAGACTTTTTTTTTCTTCTTTTTTTTCTGTACCTCCTCCATCTGTTGTTCTAAGTTCCTGAATGTGTCCAGAAACCCATCTGTGGATTCTCCCTTCTCCTCGAGGGCCACCTTCAGGATGCTTCTAGACTTCAGGATTCAGGACACTGAAGTCTTTCACTTCTCAAGGTCCTCCTGCGCCTGGATAACTGCCGCCTTCACGCTCGATGTTGTTTCTAACTGCTGAGCCAGGAGACGGGAGCTGTCCTCCTCCCACTGGTGCCTCTGATTGTCTAGCCGTCTTTGAACTTGGGCAGCCTCAACTTTGGAGGTTTTCTCCACCTGTTGCCTAGAAACGGTTGTTGAGGAAAGGGAAAATCAGAAACACAGACACAGAGGCAGAGATTCCTTTATTTATTAGTGAGATACGTTCAGATACCAAACTGAATCTAAACTGCTGTGTAACTAGTATGACCAGTAGCTTGAGCTGGCCAATTGCTGCAAGCTTTGCTTGAATTTTCATTACTTGTGCTGCTACAAGGCAACGTGTTGCCATTTCTATCTGATCGTACTGCACCCCATCACTTTCAATGTCAAATGGATGCTGGTTTACACTTTGCTGTGTCAGCGATTTATCATCTTCCTGATTTACCAATAAGTTCCCCTTAACCCTGTAACAACAAGTGTATCATATTTGCTACTAAAGTTTCTGAAACCTTTGCATCATCAGTGTGATATTTGTTTTTACCTAAAATCCTCATGTATACATTCAAACACATGCAATGCACGTATAATCCACCATGGATCGGTAATTAATGCAGCAAAAATGCCAAATGTAGCAAAAATGATACAAATTAAAATTAAAGCCGCAAGCGACGATGGACGGGTCCTCGCCCTACGCTTGTCGGCCTTCGCGCACGTCGGGGTGTGACGCAAACCTGCTCCGGTTGGGACTGTAAATAAATAATAACAATAACAATAATAATAATAAAAATAATCACAACGGTTAAAATAGGGTCCTTGCACTGGTGTGCTCGGAGCCTAAAAAGTCATACTATAGCATGTCGTTTTAATCAAAAAATCTCACGTTCCAGAATGTCCTGAAAACGCATCAGGATGTAGTAT
>NW_007578737.1:132999-147015 GCF_000690725.1 Stegastes partitus
CTTCGCACCCTTTTGGGTGCTCGGACCCTAACTAAGATATGCAAGTTTGGATTTAATTTATTGTTTCTTTTAATTTGTCAAAGGTTCGATTAACACTCCAGTTTCAAAAAATTAGAATTTTCTGGCAATTATTTCATGGTCCAAGCTTTACAGGGTTCTTAGTTTGGCCTTCACCTACAACAGACGCTATGTCTTGGTTGTACTGGTGATACCTTGTCTATAGTGGTGGTGTTTTTATGAGGGTCTCAGGCTGAGAATAGTCAACTTTTTGGTCCCTCAGATTCATCATTTGTTTATGTAAGACTGCCATGTAGAAGTACATGAAGACTCATATACAGTATAAGCTTTCTGCGTACGCCTCAGTTGAGTCCAACCTGGAACGACTGCTAAAGTTCTGGTTTTTTAACAGTACATAAAGCTCACAAGATAATACAGTTTAACTTATAAAAGTAGACGAAACATCGATGTCAAACTGTCCTTGCTCTGCTCCCTCCGAGTTGAGAAATCACACCGTGTCCATCCAGCCTTTCGGTTTCTTTCTTTTGGCTGCAGACAGTGAGTCAATATTACATTCAGCAGTTTGTAGCACTCAGCTCTTCAAAGTAGGTTTCATTCCTGCAGTCTTTAAGGGTCTGTAAAAGAGCTTCAAATAAATCCACAGTTAAACTTCAGCCGTACACTCTTTAACTAGCAACATGTGCAAACAGAGTTCTGACTTACATACAAGAAGCAGATGCATTTTTTTGTACTGTCTTACACTTTCCATTGCCATCTTTGAAGTGCTACAAAATCAGTGTGAACATCCTCTGGTTGGTCAGAACAGCTTGGTAGTATTAAGAAAAAGACATTTCTGCCAGAAAGTTCTGCCAAAAAAAATAGTAGTTACAGGGTGTAGCTTCAGTTCTATGAGCACTAATAGGCTTCACTATTGGATGTGTGGGGTGGCCAGACTTCGGGGTGTGATGGCCACCCCTCTGGCTCCGCCCCTGTTGTGGACATCCAGTCTTGGCTCACATTAAGAAAAAAAACTGGTCAGCACACGCAACTATAAAAGGCTCAATCAATCGTGGAGGAATGTGACAGCGCAGTTCCACTTCGTTTTGTCCCAGTTCTGTGGCTGCAGCGCTCCACGGTCAGGCTAAATTTGTCCAAAAAAACAAGATTGATGGGAAGGCGTAATGAAAGAGTGATAGAAGGAAGACGAAATGAATACTTCCCTTTTATTCCTTTTTTATTTCTCATGGATTGGTGCCTCGCTGTCTTTGCTGATTCCTCCTTTTAATATTTTGTCTTAACTGTCTTGATCTTTATCTTTCTCTCTCTGGTCTTCGTCCTCCCTCTCTCTCCTCCCAACCTCCCGATAATGTGTGTTTACCGCCACATTGTGCATTTGTGGCCCAGACATGGAAGAGGCTTCCTGCAGCTGCCAGTTCATGTGGAATGACCACTGAGGTCAGAGAGAGAGTTAAAAAGACTTCCAGTGATTTATCGTACTTCTTTAAATGTTTTCTAAGAGAAGAATGTTGGAAATGCTTCGGTGATAACTCTGTAAACTCCATATTCGTGAAAAAAAAAAAGATGAGGAGGCTGTTTTTCTTTTTCTTTTACACATTTCTTCTCCACTTCTCCCACATACCGCTGGGTGTGGTATCAGAGTTTGACTGGCAGTACAAAGCTCTGCACACAGCATCTGGAAGGAAAAGTGAGTTTCCAGCCAGATAAAGACAAAGATCCAAACATGAACATTGTTTTTTTGGGGAGTTTTTTTGCATTCCATTATTTTAGAAAGTTGTCTTGAAACTGTTAATTAAATATGTCCTTTTGAATGTATGATAACGATACTGTGCCTGGAGGATGTTCACTTTTAATCAGACTTAAATCCTGTTGACTGTACTGTCTGTTTCATTTTCCTATGTTTGGTCCATCTCTTATTGATGCCACGCTTTTTTGTTTTTTTTAGAAAGCTTAGTTTTGACATATTGGGAAACAGACTTTGCTTATATGTTCAGTTGCTCAAGTTTACATAAAGATTGGAGATGGGGTAAATGATTTACCCGACTCTGTGCAAAGTTACTGAAATCCACCTGACTGGCACCTCTGCTGCTCGCTAGTTAGCACATCTCATTGTGATCGTTAATCCTCACAAGAAGTGAAGTGTAAAAACAGCACATTGCAGTGTTGGGTTTTGTGTTTTCTCCTGCTTTGTGCTTTTGTTTGTTTGGCTGGGAGCAAACACTACCTGCAGTCTTTGTGAGGTTGCCATGCAACCAGTAGGGATCCCAGGACGTTACTTCCCACATTCAAGAAATATTCGAGCAGATATGATTATGTTACCCTGATGAAGAAACACAGTGGTTTATCTGGTATCAGTAAGGAACTTTTATGTTTAAAATCAGCATGCCTTGGATAGTTGGTGAGCTGCTATACCAAGAAAATCCATTAATCAGAAGGGGGACAGTCATTATTTTGTCATCCCTCCTGACCTCTTCTGAAGGAGGAACTGATTTAGTGTTTTATTATGACTTCCTTCTTGACCCAGTGCAGCCCTCGCTTTTTTTCCCCCCTGAATTTCTGAATGAGCCAAGCTGATTACTCAGTTTCCTGATGCTAAAAAAAAAGTTCAAAGTATCTCCCAAAATGTCAAACTTCTGCTTTTCAATACATCCCAGCTACGATCTGACTCCCTGTAGTCGTTTCATCAGCGGATAATTTGACATTTCCTGATATGAGACTTCTGGGTCATCCAGACAGTCATGCAGACAGACAGACATCAGAACCATCTCCCCCCATTTATGTCAACAAAAGCCACCCTGTGTTTGTCATCACGGCTCTGCTGAATTGCACAAATTGGTGACGCAAGGCTCGGTGGCCTATTTTTGGTCTGTTTTCTTTCCATATTTGATTTTGCAACTCCTTTTGCATTCGCTCTCCCGCTCATCCCTAAAAACTGGGTTATTTTAAGAAACCGGTCTGGATGTTTTAGCGGGGGAGGAAGCGGGCTCACAGCTCTTTTTTTTTTAAGTTTGTTTCTCGGGGATAAATAAAAACAGACACAGCTGGGACAAACAGAGCAAGTCATCCTGACAGCATTTTGCCCCCTTAAGCATCCGTAAGCCACCAAAGCGTTACTGAACTCCACCAAACATATTGTGCGGTCAGAAATATCTGTACTTTGTTATTAAGCGATTAAATTTTCAACCAAAAGTCTTTTCCCTTTTTTTTTTTTGTGCGGTGAAATAAAGACAAAATGACATACATTTCTTATTTAGTTGCCCCTGAGGGTTCACGTGGGACAGTTAGCTTGGGGGCTTTTTGCATTAAAAGTCATGTACAACTGAATGTACACATACAACTTAAAATGAAAAGTTCATTCAGTCGTGAAAAATTAGATTTCTGCTTGTTGTTTTGACCCAAATGCATAATCTAAAAAAAAAATTCTGCTTTTAGACAATAGTGTCTCTTTTTGTAGTTGTGGTATTTAAAAAAAAACAACTTAAAGATGGCAGTCGCCCACTTAGTCTGCGAGTGTTGAGGCAAAACAGAAGCTCCTCTACAATCTGGCTAAATGGCAAGTTAAAGCTTCCTTTCACTAATTTCCAACATCAGCTTCTCTCAGCCTGTTTTCTCTTCAGAGAGCGTAAAACACCCTGGAGAGCTACTCCCAGACATCCACGCGTAATTTTGCCAGAGTTCCACACACACATACACAAACACACACCCAAGCAGATGACAGATGTTCCAAAATACCACAGTAACAACAGCGCAGATGCAGGCTGGGAAATGCCCTGCGAGACTTTCATTGCTTCACTATAAAGCTGCCGAGGGCTTTTTAGGGTAGACGCGGGCAACGAGGAGCCATCCGTAATTTATACACCGTTTGTTTTCACGAGAAATCAGGTAGAAAAAGGTGTTATTTTTCCTTGTGTTTCCTCATTTGAAGTTGTGCAAGAAGTTTGTTTTTGGTTTTTTTTCTTCTCCTGAGCTGCCTTTTTCTGTGTGTGTGTGTCTCAGCCGAGAAAAAAGGGGAGAAAAGTGAGAGATTCATGTGTGGGAACTGCAGCAGGAAGGAAAGTGCAGCTGGGAATTTTTTGCCTGGAGCGAGACAGACTGGAGGTCTGTGGCGAAAAGAAGCAAAACAAAAAAAAAAAAAAAGAGAGAAGGAAAAGAGCGGGGTAGGAAGGGATGAGAGGAGCAAAGAGGATGAAAGTTTCAAGCGGGGATGACGGAGGAGAGGAGATTTGATAAGCTGAAGGAGAAGTGAAAGTGGACTTAATGAGGAGGAGGAGGAGGGTGGAGACAAGAAGATGACAGAGGGAAGGGAGGCTTGTCTCCACGCCTTCTTGGGAAAAAAAAAACAAAAAGAAAGGGATGTCAAGGCAAGTCACACACTCACTGTAAATTTACACACTCACTATCTTCCTGCCAGAAATCGTGCAGGAAAGCAGCCAGCTTACACACACAATAATGAAATCTGGACTTGGACCTGCGCTTGCACACACACACACACACAAACACAAGCAGAGTGAATACACCAGCTGGATGTGGTTTCATTCAGATCCGCTGTGATAAGGAGAAGTGCGTCGTAACCGCCCCTTCCTTGCTTCGAGGACTTCTGCTTTAACTCACTCTCTCAATCTGCTACCCGGTAATTTGATGTTTGTGTACATACCTGCACACACACACCCACAATGAAATGACACACACACACACACACTCTCTCACTTATATACACTCCCTCTCTCTTCCTTCAGAGCAGCAGGTCCCTGAAAGCAGCCAAACTGTCAGTGACTGTTGCTAACACATGCTCGCTCTCAGCTCAGCTCTTTCTTTCGTGGCTGCCAAGGGAGGAGGAGGAGGAGAAGAAAAAGTGAGGCTGGAAGGAACAGACTGAAACACAGATAGAAAAGAAAAAGAGAGAGACTTGGACCAATCTTGTGACTGCTTGCCTCTGCCTGGCTGACTGTGTGGGAGACTGGAGGAAGGAGAAGTGATGCCTCGCACACTCCGGAGGAGCACATAGTCATAGTTTCTCTCTTGTTTTTTTTGTTTGTTTGTTTTTTGTTTTTAGTCTTTTCTATAATTTCCAGAATGCTGAGAAGAGACCGCCTCTTCTTAGCGGCAACCCTGACAGCAATCTTCTCCGCTGACCTCTACTTCATCCTCCTGCCCAAGCTGAGGAGTTTGGGGAGAACACACTCTTGTCCATGCGGTTCCAGCAACCTCAGCCTCCCGAAGCAGGGAGGTCTGGCCACGCCGCTGCTCTCCAACTGGACTTCTGTGCCGCTGCTGGACGGCGCCACACCTGAACCTGCGGATGGAGGCTCGAAGCTGGGGAAGCTGTTCGCTCACCCTCTGTACAACATCCAGACTCCGGCGCTGGGACCGGAGGAGAGGCTGCTGCAGGCGGAGCAGCTGATTGAGTACTACAGGAGGAAGGTGTCGCGCTGGGAAAGGTCAGTTTCTGGTGTCAGCTTCTTGAAATCACATTATTTTATCCGCAGTCCCTTCAATGTTGCAACATCCAAGTGATCTAAACTTGCCAGAGTTACTTAACTTCATTGTGAAAGAATAACATTTTGCCTGAATGTTCCCCCTGGGAGAGCACGTGTCGAGGCTTGACTGTGGTCGAGAGGCAGGGTCAGCGACATTACAGTCAAACCCACCCTAAAGCACACACAAATCACACATCCGTGTATGCACTTTGTTCATGCTAATGGAGATACACCCACAGACAGACAACAGGATGTGTTGACAATTCTGTGCGTCATAAAAGCCCCGTGTCGAGTGGGCTGAAGCAGAAAACCCTCGCAAACATGTCATTCTGAGCTCTCGCGTCTGGATTGCGCTCTTTAAGGTAAACAGGGACTTAAAGCAGCTAAAGCCAAAGTTAATCTTTGGGAGCTGTAGCTGTCTTGGCTTGTGAGGCTGTCTGTCTATCCCGACACAGTGCACTCCCTCCGAGAGATACAGATTTTGGGCTCTTAAGGTGGAAAATAAGAAGAAATATGAGGACTGGATCTCTCCTCTCTGCTGCCTTACAAATGTGCACAAAAACAATGGCTAGCCCAGAGGCTTGTTGTTGCAAAATCTTGCAGCAGCAGCAGCAGCAGCAGCATCTCGGCGTTGCAATAAACACATGTTTTGACAGAGACGGCTCAAACGAGGCAGTTTAATGTGCGTGCTGCGTGTGATGTGCGACTACATTGCATGCAAGAGTCTCTTTTCCACTCCAGCTCTCTGTTCATGTTCCACACTCTGCGGTCTGCACTTGTCCAGAGTCCTGATTAGCCCGATCTGTCACTTCTGGTTGGGTACTGAGTTGGTAGAGATGACCGACAAAACACATATTTTTAGCCCATTATCTCAGAATGTTATTTCATGCTGGGATGGAGTGTGTTTGTGTAGACCCACTCAGTGTGGTCAGCTCTGGCCATGTGCTGCTCCTCTCACCACAGACGGACTTCTTTTGGTATCAGATTATTCTTGCTTCTGCTTCAGCTAGAGAGGGAGGGAAGGAGTGGAAATTTGAAATGTGTTACAATTACATTCAAACCCAACATAAAGCCTAAAAATAAGCCAAATATAGTAAAAGAGAAACGTACACACGTGTAAATTGGCAAATAAAACAAGCAGTAAAAACACAATATGTTTTATACATTCAGTCTGAATCCCAATATGCTTTCTCAGATTTTCCTTTGTTTGTAATGCATCTATGAATAACCTGCTCTAAATAAAACCTGTTGAATGCGAGTTCATGCCATGGACTTCTGGCACCAGACGGAGCTCTCCAAGTCTGTGGGCTACACAAAATTAAATACTGTCCATAAAAAATGTTCAGAGTAATTTTAACCTTCCTGCTCGTGATTCCCAGCTCGCAGTTGTTTAAAGACTTCTTGTGAACATGTCCATGTGGTATTTCTTGTGTGTTCGTTTACATGCTAGAAGATATATCAAGATAGAAATGAGCAGTCGACGCAGTGGTGGAATATTTCCACTTTAAAACTGCGGCGTGTTGATGACAGTCTCAAAAACATGAGTTCTAGCTTTTTGGGGTTTCATATGTAACAAAGAACCAATTCTGACTTGACCACTTATGGCTGAATTACTCCAGTATTACAACTTGTTTAGCAAAAAGTAGTTTTACAGTGATTGAGCAGAGTTGAAGGTGAGCTGGTGTGCTTGAGCTTCTTGTGGCGGAGGGGTTGGTGGATAAATAGGCAGGGACCTCATAGATCCATGCATAGGGAGGTTTAAAGGCAGGAAAGGAAGGAGAAAAACTTCTAAATGTGGAACTTTGATACACAAAAATGAGTTTTTAGGGGTTTAACTCTATTCAGGAGGGACATTTGTCTTACATTTGGAACCACAAATACATCAACTTATCAGAAAAGGTAGTTAACATAGTATGAAAGTCTGTAATGAAAACCAACAAATGTTTTGCACATATTCTTTCTTGGGGTCCAATGAACCCCGAAAGACCTTGTACATATGGCAACATGAAAGTCCTGAATAGGGTTAATCAATGACCAAAAAGGAATTTAGTATTCCAGGTTCAGCAAAAGCAAGAACTCTGGTTTCTTTAAGTCACCTAAGTGATTTTAAGTAATGCAGCATTTATAGTTGCTTTATAGAAAACAAAAAGTACAGTAAGATAACATGTCTGCTATTTTCTGTTTTTCTGATATTGAATGGGAGAGATAATCATGTCCTGTACAGTTAAGCTCCGTTCCTCCTCCTCCTCCTCCCCAGACACATGAAGCTGTACAGTGAGGCAGCGGCTGAAGCCAACATCACTGTGACTGAGCATGAGGTGACCTACGACCCCGACGCCAGCTGGCTCAAGTTCCACCTGGGAATCAACCGCTACGCTCTGTACTCGCGCGATGACCCGGCTGTCCTCCAGCTCCTCAAGGACATGCAGAACATGGCAGTTGTCAGCGCAGGTGAAGTGCAGATGGGATTTTGAAAACATCTGCATGCAAGTAGTCAGTTAAAACACGAGTGCTACACTGTGTGCTTTAAGCGCTTTGTAATAAGGAGATGGTCATTTTCTGTTCTGCATATAACACCTGTAATTTGATCAATTCTCTTACAGATTACACTCAAGATGAGAAAGCCCTGAAAGGAGCGTGTGATTGCACCCAAGGTACGGTCAGCCTTTAATAAGACTTCACAACTTCCAGGGAGTTTTTCATGTTCTTTATCTCTAATCTCACGCTGCACATTTTGCGCTCGGTGTGTAACAGCAAGTGTCTGATTTCTGACTCGCCTCTTTGTTTCTCTTTTTGTTTCCCTCCCTCCTCCTCTTCTCCGCTTGGCGGTACCATCGGAAGACAAACACACTGCCGCCTTTGTGATAGCGTGGATTTTTTGCTTTTCATTTGACACCAAAAATTCAGATTTGTCTCCGTGCGTAAGACACGTGCTGTGGGGCAAAAAACACCAGGCGTTCGCTGGCGTTCAAAGACGGAGCCCTTAATTAAATGTTTGATGTCTGCGTGCTCCGAGGGAAAGCCGACGTCTCGCGCAGCAGCCGCCACCTACGCTGTCATCTCCTAGTTTACCTCAGAGCCACATGCAAGACAAAGCTGCGAATGTATGGACGGATAATTGAAAGTCAGTGACATGACAAACAATAGATGTTGTTGTGTGATGGATGGAGTAGCGTTGCAGCTAGCTGCTGGCTAAGAGAACCTAATGAGGCTTACAAATGGATAGAATACACGTGTAGAGGCTGTAATGTGCTTTTCGGCTACCAATTTGAGCATTAAGGATGAAAAATAGCTCCGTTTTTCAATATTTTTAAGTCAAACGAATAACTTTATAGGATGTGTTCGGCCAATACAGATGAAGTCATTTATATTCGTTGTTCTCGTGACCACACAAACATCATTCACCGCCAAAAAAGAAACGAGCGGCAAAACAATCAGTCCCCTCGCGTTTAAATTTAACCTCATGAAACTTCCTCATTATTTCAAGCGGTGTCCATCGACCACAAAGAGCAGCCCGTTCCCCCCCTGTGATTCATTTCCAGCAAATTTCTGATTGTAAAACCCAAAGCGATTGTTAACTATTAATACCCTGAAGTTTCACTGAGCGTGGCGGCGGTGGAGGTGGGGAGGCGTGTGTGCGGTTAGTCTGGCCTACTGCTGTGACATAATATACACACAGACAGAGAGAGAGGAATGCTGCTCGCTGAAAGAGCGCAAGCTGTGTGACTAACCTCCAATTACTTTATCACAGGGAACAGGCAGACCCAGAAAATATTCCACAGTTCGAACCGGCCTCTGGGGGATTTAAATCTAAAAAAATACTCCCAAGACTGACTCGGTTACCTGACGCTCCAAACTGATGTTCAAACCCTAAATTTGACTCGGTGTAACGTGGGAGTCGGTTTCTAAATAATGTAACAGATATAAAGATGGTTCGTTTCAACTCGTCTTCTTTCTGTCTGTCTCCTGCAGTGGTGAAACCCAGCGGGCATCACTTGAAGCTGGCTCTGAAAATGAAGAACTTCGCTAAAGCCATGTTTAAACCGATGAGGTGAATCCGTGTTTGATGAATGACCTCGTTTTGATCAAACACTGTATAAGCAGTAGTGGAAGGAGCATTCAGAGCCCTCACTGAGATACAAGTGGCAACACAGTGATGTAGAAATACTAGACTACTTGTAAAAGTCCTGCTTAAGTGAAAGTACATAAGAATAAGCATCAAATAAATAGTTTAAGTATTAATGTAAAAGCTATGGTTTGGTCCCTCTGACTGATGTATCATTATAGTCGTCCTCAAGTGTACTCTTACCCTTCCATTAAAGAAAAGACAAAATTCACAATAGTCACTCAAAGAACTAGAAACAGAAAAAAGTAATAATAAATAAAAATTTGCTAAATTATAATCTAGTGAAATAACATATTGCTTTTAAATTGTGGTTGAAAAGAATCATTTAAAAAAATAAACAAAAGTTTAATATTTCTGTTGAACCACCATTCAAAAGCAATGTCATGATTTTCATTACATTTTTAATGAAGTTTCAAATTCAACTTATTTCAGTGACAGCAGTTGTTTTCCTTCTTTCATGGGAGGGTATGAATAGACTCGAGGACGACTGTGTATACGGCATCAATAGATTAATAGTAGTGAAGCATCAGAGCGTCAGCAGCTTGTTGCTGTTGTAGCTGCTGCAGGTTTGAACTACTTTATATACAGTTTTATGTTCAGGGACAGCAGATAAATCTGAGGTGTCATCACATGATTTATGTTGGAGAAAAGTTCTGAATCATAAATCTGTTTCAAGTTTTTGAGTTCTTTTTTCTAATCTTTGATTTTCACTGAGATATTGGGTCATTTGGACATTTATGGAGATGAAACCAAGTGAGCAGTTTATAGAGAAAAATCACTATTTGGTGAAACTTGAAGACATATCAAATCTGACGCACTGCTTTTTGTAAGACATCAGATGCCAAAAAACAGTGTGTTTACCCTTACATACTGTTTCTGGTCAAATTTTTGACATTTGACAGCAGTAACAATACCCTAAACGTCAGTCTTTGAGCCTGAAATTTGATGATTTTGTGACCCAAAACACACAAAAATTAAAATATTTTAAAATGTTATACTTTTATACAGGTGCTACAAATGTTTGTAGACTGAGGCTGTTTCAGGTCAAATTTGACCCAAATCTATTAAGATGGATTTAAGGTCTACCAGTGTGGGTCAGATCAAGGAAAATGTGGGTTTTAGGGAATCTTGAAACTGTACAGGTCTTGTTTTATGTGTAGATTTTATTTACATTTATTAATGCGACATCGGCTATTTAGACATTCTAAATAGATCTGTTGTTAAAAATTTGGTATAGACACTTAGTATGAGGGAATTCTTGACAGTAATTCTTCGCAGTATGGTCCGGGTCAAAACTGACCAGAACTACACTCTGAAGGCATAAAGTATAAGCAATCTTAAAAGAAACTAAAGCTGTCAGATACATGTTGTAGAATTGAAATTACAATTTTAAAATGTAGAAGAGTAGAAATATTAAATAGCATAAAATGGAAATATTTGAGTAAAGTACAAGTATGTCAAAATAATATTTAAGTACTTGAGTGAATGCACTTATGTACTTTTTACTGCTGCTTGTATGATTTTTATATCCAACAAGTGAAGCATTAAATCGATGTCCATGAAATCCAACAAACCATGAAAAGCTGCACAACATTATATAACGGTCCAGTGTCATGTGTTATATTCATCTATGTGACCATCCTGAGGCCACCTGTTAACATTACAGTATATGTCTTGCTGATTATATACCACAGAGGAGACTGACGGCTTGATCACTGTGTGTGTGTGTGTGTGTTTGTGTGTGTGTGTGTGTGTGTGTGTTTGTGTGTTTGTGTGTGTCTCAGGCAGCGGAGGGACGAGGAGACTCCCGAGGACTCCTTCTACTTCGTCGACCTTCAAAGGCACAACGCAGAGATCGCTGCTTTCCACCTGGACAGGTGCAGCCTCATTATCACTTTATTGTCGCTGCAGTTTTACACTCGGGGTGTTTTTAGTGCCTGCTCAGTAAAATGAAGTGACGGTGATGCTTGGGGGTAATTTTGGTTTTGTTTGCACATCTGTCATTTTATTGCTGCCACTTATTGCCTTGTGTATACCAGTGGTGGAAAGTTAATGAGGACATTTAGTCAAATACTTTACTTAAGTACAATTTATGGGATCCATTTTATGCTACTATTTACTTTCAGCTACTGCATTTCAAAGGGAAATATTGTACTTTCTACATCACAACATTTATTTGACAGCCTAGGTTGCCTTTAAGACAAAGATTGTACACAATGAATAATTTAACAAGCTTTAAAATACAAGACAGTTTAAGGATTAAACCAGTGGACGTCAACCTTGTTGGCTTCTTACAAAAAACAGCACATTTCAGATGTCTGTGAGCTGTCTCTGGCTACACCAAATAGGATTTTTTCCCCCTCTAACCTTCTGACATGGTTTCATTTCAATGGATGTTCAAATGAACAGCAAACATTTAAAGATTAGAAAAAAAGTTGGAAAACGCAAGACACGGTTTTTTTTATCAGAACTTTTTTTTTCCCTCAGACACCTCAGACTTACCTGTATCACTCACTGTATATAAAACTGAACATGAAGTAGTTTAAACTGCAGCAGCTACAACACACTGAAGCTTCACTATTAATAATGTAATGAAATGCTTATAATGAGGTACTTTTACTTAAGTAGGATTCTAGTTTTAAAGGACTATTTTTACATAGCTACGTTGGTACATTTACTCAGTCAAGGACCTGCATTTTTTTTCCACCACTTCATGTATCAGCCACATATACACACATATACAGTCGTCCTCAAATGTATTGCCTTGTCTTTAATGGAAGGGTATGAATACATTTATATTAGGGACCAAACCAGTACTTTTACTTTAATAATTTAGCTACATCTTACCACTCATGCTTGTGTGTTTTTACTTAAGTAGGATTTTTCCTTGTAATGGAGTATTTTTACATTGGATCTAAATACTTCTGTGATCACTAGCATAAACAGCGGTGCAACAAATGCTTTTGTTTTTGTGCATTATAACTATATTCAGCTGTACTAGTGGTTCCACTGGTGGCAAGAACGGCAATAACTTTGTTGACTTTTCATCTAAAGTCATCATCAGGTCGAATGTTCCCTTGTGTTTGGATTTAATTAGCAAATGCTAGAATGTCAACTTGCTTAACTAAGAAACTAGGAAGATGGTAAACATCCCACCTCAAACATGCATCAGTATTCATGTCATCATTCTGGCTGTGGACTGAAGTTTATATAAACAGAAATGATCAAAAACGTTTACTGTGTTTACCTCAAAAAAAAAATAGGAAGGTAATCATAGAGACACACTGCTGTAATGGCACACACTGATAAATAAAAACAAAAGAATCATAAAAATTCCGAATGCTCTCCAACAAACAGAATAAAAAATGAGTCTCCTTCTGCCACCGAATGCATCAGCCAGCCTCCAGAGAGATTGCAACATGTGTGCCCTGCCCAGGATTTCCCAACTCGCTGATCAGTAAAAACCGCAGTGTTTGGACATAGACAAGGACACACACACACACACACACATCTTGATGCAATAGCACATTAGCTGAGGTGAGGTGATTCACTTTGAAATACAGTCATCTGAGCCAGACGCTATCATTAAGAAGCCACACACAAGTCATCGCCACACAAGACAGAAAACAACAAGAGGAGAAGCCGCGTCAGCAGCTCAAACAATTACCACAATCACACTCAAAAAGTCATTTTTACTGTATATCTGCTCGTATTTTGGACATCCGTTGTACAGTTTCTGCTCTCTCCTATTTTTAATTTGGTGTGTTTTCGCTCGGTGGCAGTGTGTCGTCTCTCTCTGTTGTGTCTGACTCGGCTGCCACAGGCCCTTATCATTATCACTCGCAATCAGGGGTTGGGGAAGGCCATCAATTTTAGAAACAGCAATTCAGCTCCACACACTGATTGTTGCTTGATTACTGTTTGTGAGACACGACTGGGCCCTCGGGGAGGCATAAGCTCTTGATAGTGTACATAAACACAGCCGGCTGGATTACACAGTGTGGAGGCTGTCGAGGGGGATGCATCCATTGATAAGAATCAGTAAAACTGAAGCGTGGGGCTCCTGTGAGATGAGGTAAGGAGACAGAGATAAGACTGCAATCATCTTCAGGAGGTTCACGACACATTTACATTCATGTACGCGGGGACTGTGATGTAGAAGCAGAGATATTTCACTTCTGTATGGGTTTTCTTCCCAATCTGGTGTTTGTTAGGATCCTGGACTTCCGGAGGGTCCCACCGGTCGCTGGCAGGCTGGTGAACGTCACCGGAGAGGTTCTCCAGGTGACCCACAATGAAGACCTGCGAGCTGTGTTCTTCACCTCACCAGGTAAAGAACACTTTTTTTGAATTTCCACCCCACAAGGAATGTCTAAATTTAAACCTGTATGGCCTCTA
>NW_007578737.1:148285-195806 GCF_000690725.1 Stegastes partitus
GTAGGACTGGTTATCCTGAGTGAGATTGTTAGGATTAGTCAAGCCGGATCTCTGAAAGATATCCTGGATATGTTGATCAGTACAGGCCCCTGTCTAAGGTGTCACCTGCCTTCACTCTAAGTCAGCTGGGATAGACTCCAAACCCCCGTGACCCTAGTGAGGATTAAGCGGTGTGTAGATAATGGATGGATGGATGTACCAGGTAGCCTCTTCAGTGAATGTTGTTTGTCGACCTTTGTAAAATGTCTTTACAGACACAGACTGGTCCTAGTACAAGGATCTCCAGGGTGAAAGAGGATAAACTTTACATTTTGTGAACTATTCAGAGTTAGATAAACCACTCTCATATCTCCATGGAACAAACTGGTTCTAAGTGTCTGCAAATGATCACAGTTGCCAAAATGTTGAACTTATAGTTTCGTGTGTTCTGTACTTTGTGTTACTTTGGTATTTCTTTGCAGAAGGGAAAAAGTATTAAATGTCTAAAGCAGCTCAAATATTTTTACAGCAAAGCAGATTCAATTTCTTTTTTCTTTTTGCCAAACAGTTACATACATAAAGTTTTTTTTTACTCCTGGCAGTGGTGTAAGCACATAAAGCCCAGGTTGAGCTCAAGGTGACCTGCTTATTCTGAGTCTTAACAGCATTAGGTGGCTTTAACTGATTCAAACATGTCATAATCTTGTTTCTATATCTATCCAAACAAGCATATCTGTATAATCCTAAACTTATCTGGGAGTTATTTAGGTTCTGGTTTCATGTTTTTCTTACCGGTGATTTGACATCCAGCAGGAGGGAAAGGCAGAACTGCTCAGAAAGTATCGTGTGTGATTTTGTTTTGTGTTCTCCCATTTTTCACTTCTTCCCAAACAGCCAACAACACGTGCTTCTTTGCCAAGTGCCTGTATGTGTGTAAGACTGAGTATGCAGTGTGCGGCAGCCCCGACCTGCTGGAGGGATCACTGTCGGCCTACCTGCCCGGCCTCAGCATCGCTCCCCGCATCTCCATCCCCAACCCCTGGACACGCTCCTACACCTTTACCGGACGAGAAGAGTAAGACGTCAACCTCCTTCACTCGAGAGGAGTTACATGTTTATTTTATAGTACAATACTTTTGCACGTTTTCTGTGTAGCTCAGCCGGAAGATTATGACACCAGAACTAACAGGGCTATGTTTTTAGCTGACACTGAGACCACCTAAAAATACATGTACAGGATATAAGAATGAGAAAAAATTCATATATAACCTTTCAAAACACAGAAACGGATTCAAATTCAACCAAGATTAAGCAAAGTAACCGTCATAAATACTCAAATCACAAAGGGAGGATAATGATAAAGGGATTTTAAAGTCCTGATCCACTCAGATGGATCCTTCCATCGGAGCCCGGACCTCAGAAAAACCAAAAGTTATGCATTTCGTGGATCTCTTGTAGCAAGATAGAGCAATAAGAGATCAGATAAGTAATTCAGGGTGAGACCATTCAGGCCAGCAACAATTTGAAAGCAATACTAAGGCAACAAGTGGCCTCTCTAATGACTAGATGCTAATGCTAAGATCAGTGAATGTGCTGTTTTTTATAACCTGGGTCAAAATCAGAGCTATAGATGAGCTTGTTTTTTGCTGATTCCAGAGATTGAGGCATTACAGGAGTCTAATCGAGCAGTTTGGAAATTTTTAGTTGAAACAAACTGTCTGATACGATGAATGCAGGACCGGATGTTTCCACTATCTTGACCAAGCATCAATATCTTTGTTCCATTCATATTTAGGTGCACAAACTTTTGTCCTGAAGGCAGTTTAGCAGCTTGAAAGTGTTGCTTGCAGGCTCACAGCTCAAGTGAATCGTCACATGCAGACATGTTTTCACTTCACTCAGCTTCACTCTGATGATAAGGTGACCAAGAGAGGAAATGTAGATGATGTTGGCCAGGATGTATCTGGTGCTAAAAAAAAATGTCTTCACCATGTTGTTTAGATAAAGGTGCAGCATGAATGTGACATAAATCCTGCTGATACTGAACTGGATGTTGCTGAAATGGTTTTCCATTTTGGGACAAAAGAGTTGTTCTTTAACTTTTTCTTTCTTTTTAACTCCACCAGTCAGTTTGCAGCAAAGGAATGAAAATTACTTCCCTTTCTGCACCATAAATAACTGAGAAGTTTTCTCATGAAATCAGCGACACAATGCAGTGCAGAGGCCGTCTGTAGTTGGGTTGCATCAGCTTAGTAATGTATCACAATTAAAATGAATGTGGGGATTATTTACTGGCTTTCACAATACTCACAGAACAATTGACCAAGTATTGCACAAAAATACTTGTAATAAACCTAAGGAGCGAATATAGACAGGTCTATTAAATGAGATTTTTAGTCACTAATTTCCTCTTGTTATTTTCAAAGGTGGGAAGTGAATCCATTCTACTGCGACACCGTGAAGCAGCTGTACCCCTATAACTCAGGCAACAGGCTCCTCAACATCATAGACATGTCCATCTTCGACTTTCTGATCGGTATGTTGTTCCACCACATTATCAGCTGTTAATGTCACATCCAACAATCTGTCTTCAGATTTCGCTAAAGAAAAGCTTCTGTTCCAGGCAACATGGACAGACATCACTATGAGATTTTTACCAAATTCGGGGACGAAGGATTCCTGCTTCACCTGGACAACGCCAGAGGGTGAGACCAAAACGCTGTGTCAGCTATATTGTTATGAAATGATGTGTTGAAATTTTTTAATCACGTTTGATGTCACGTTCTGTATCCAGGTTTGGGAAACACTCTCAGGATGAGATGTCCATCCTGGCTCCTCTGTCTCAGTGCTGCATGTGAGTATAACTCAGCCTGATGGAGTTCAACAGGTTGGTTGTGGAGTTAGATTTGACAGATTAGACCATAATTGCGCACGTACATAAAATGCTTTCTGGAAATCTGGAGCTATTTTAAACTTGGCAGTCATAATTGACCCCAGAAATTCACAGTTTTCCTTCTAAATAGTTATTAAGGGAGAGGCATTTAGAAAATAACAATGTAATAAACTTTATTTTTATGGCGTCCTTTGAAAGCTGCAAGGTGCTTTACAAAAAAAGAAACAATACAACATTAAAAAAGACAATAAAATGCTTTGGGTTTTTTTAAATCACAGCAGTAAAACATTAGAAAGAACACAATCAGATATAATGCCAAACTGCACAGGTGGGTTTTTAAAAGCTTTTTGCTGAGTCAGCTGTTTTGATCATGAGGGGGGGGGTTGCTCCACAGTGATGGAGTTTTAACAGTAAAAGCATCGTCCTGCTTTGTTTTTAAGCCTGAACCGTGGAACTTTTCATCCACACTGACTCTCTGATCTGAGCAGTCTAGGTGCAAAATAAGAGGTTCAGAGTTCTCAGAAGCAGAGTGGAGCCAAACCATGCAGAGATTTAAAAGTACCCATCAGGATCTGGATTCTGTAATGAATGAGGAGCCACTGTAATTCAACCAGGACTAATGAGTATTTCTGCATCGAGTGTTTGTGAACCGTCTTGCTGCTGCATTCTCAACCAAACTAAGTTAACCCTCTGAACTCCAAGCATCTTCTTTGCTCCTGTCACTGTGAGCTCATATTTAACTGCGACATAAAGTCCTGCACCTCTACGGAAACAACACAACCATTGACTAGAAGGAGAGAGACCTCAAAAATGTCTTCAGCGCAATACGACGAGTTATAATCCCATAAATAATGAAAAAGTTAGATTTCTTTGGTTGTTTGTTTTCCAAAATTGGGAAAAAAATAGAATAAACATGTGCAGCATTTTTCCATGTGCCCACAGGTATTACAAAAAACTGGAAAGACATGGGGGCTCCACAAACCATAGATGTTTTTCTACTTACATTTTTTATTTGTTTGCTTGCCTCCTCTCTGCTCTGGGTAAACACAGCCTGGAGTTCTCACGACCTCACTTGTGCTGAAGAGTGCAGAATTCTTTTTGTTTGTTTTTGACAGAATCTGCTTCGAGTAAACAGTTTATTTGTGGCAAATTTTAGAATGAGACACGTACAATAGAGCAAATTTGATTAAATATCATGATTGTAGGCTTAGATTTGGTTGTTTTTCCAGAACAGAACTACAAATAATACCTTCCAACAGAAAGCTGAAACTCTTTCTGTTTTTACTGTTTCTGATAAATGGTGTCATTTGGGTGATTTCTTACGTGCTTCAAACCCATTGGCGGGTTTAAGGGTTCAGAGGGTTAATAATCAAAAACACCACCTTGTGTTCATCATGTACTCAGCATCCTCCTCCTCCTCTTCCTCAGGATAAAGCGCTCCACGCTGCTGAGGCTGCAGATCCTGGCCCGATCAGAGTTCAGGCTTAGCGACGTGATGAGGGAGTCTCTGGAGGGAGACCCTTTACGTCCGGTCCTGACCGAGCCCCACCTCTCGGCGCTGGACCGCAGGTTACAGAAGGTCCTCCGAGTGGTCCAGCGCTGCGTCCGGAGGCTGGGCGAGGATGAAGTGATCACCAAGGACTTTATCAAAGCTACAGGGAAACCTCAGACGGCCACAGTGGGGGAAAGAGCCAGGTAACAGAGGATGAAACGGTCAGGGCTCTGCTTCGTTTGCTGCTTTTGGAGAAGACTTCATGATGGAGTGGAGAAGGCTCAGGTTTTAAGGAACAAGCTGTTATTAGAAATGCTGTGAAAACATCAGAGGAGGTCGTCAGAGAGTCAGAAAATCACTTCAGGTAGCTCAACCGTAGGTCATAAATTCACCCCAAGCTGCATTTTAAGACAGAACCTTCACTTTTCACCATGTGCACATAAGTCAGAGGTTCGTATATTTTACCTTGGAAGGAACAACTGAAGACCATTTTCAATCTGCAAATTAGCTGGAAGAGAACAATCTATACAGTCGTCCTCAAATCTATTCAACAGAAATATATAAAAAACTAAACTAAACAAAACAAGCAAACAAGCATGATGGGACCCGTAAACTAATATTTTGTTGAACAACCCTTTGAGCCAATCACTGCAATCAAGTGTTTTCTGTAACTACCACTCAGACTTCTGCACCTGTTGACAGGTGTTTTGGCCCACTGCTCATCAGCAAAGTGCTCTAATTTTATTTTATTTTTTAAAAATTATTCATTTCACCCACAATTCAAAAGCAATGTCTTATTCCACTAAATTATAATTTTGCAAATTTTTATTTATTATTACTTTTTTCAGTTTCTAGTTATTTGAGGGACTATTGTGAATTTTGCCTTTTCTTTAATAGAAGGGTATGAATACATGAGAGGACGACTGTACATGAAGCCACTGGTGCTCTCTTACTGTCAGATAAATTATCAACGGAGTCATTATTCATCAGAGAGCTGTGATGCACTGGATTGGTCACTGGTGTATGTTTTCACTGTGGAAAGAAAGATTTGTGTGGGTTTTAATTTTAAAATAAAGTTATTTTATGTGATGAGAAGAGAAATTATCACCTTAAACTAACAACAGTGTGTAGACGTCTGTGTGTGTGTGTGTGTGTGTGTGTGTGTGTGTGTGGAAAGTGCTACCTATTAAACAGCCATTTAGTTCACTCCACCCCGTTTTCCAGACTTATAATCCTGCGTCTCATCAGACTGTTTAGTTTTACGACATCACCGTCAGCTGAAACAGGCCGAGACACAGAAACAGACAAAGCAACTAGCAAATATGCATTTCATCACACCGCCGGTACAATTCAGAGCCGAGACAGGTTTCTGATGTTATAAATCTGTGTGTGTGTGTGTGTGTGTGTAGGTGTGTGTGTGTGTTTTCCTCTCAGAGTTTTGGCCCTTGTTATTTCCTTTGTTCTTTAAACCTGACGTGTTCCACGTCTCCCTGTGATGTAAAGCAAGATGAATAAGTGCAACTATTTTTAAGAGATCTTAAGAGATGGTGAATCACGCCAAGTGAGGTCAGACGTGAGCCTGACAAAGTGCACACAGAGGCCCCTTTTCATAAAATGTGCTCTTAAGTGCAGGTAAATACCTTCATACCAGAGAGTTTATGGTCTCTAAGAGCTGCCAGCAGGAATAAACACTCTCTAAAATGAGGTACTACAGGTGAAGAAATGAAGGAAGAAAATGAACTTTTCCACTTAAAACAAAAAAACAAAAGCAACAATTGTAAAACAGCAAATGCTGCTGTGTCACAGAGCCAAGTACAACTGCTAATAATCAAGTTTTGAAAATATTACCGCATGACAAAATGATCTAAGCCTCGTGTCATAAAAAGCCTCTTACGGGAAAAAGTGAGTGATAGTGTGTTATTAACTGGACGAATCATGTTTTTTTTTTAAAAAGTAGGTCACAAATGATGAATGAAAAGTTGTATTTTTAAAATTGGACTAGTAATGGATTAATTTATAACAGATTTTGTTTTGCAAGTGGACACAACTGATCAGGTTGGTACAGCAGCTCAATGTGTCCCCCTGGTGGGAAGATGTAGCGTTACAGCTTTTTGCTAAACATAGCTGCAAGAAAATGTTTGTGAATCCTTTGGAGCAACCAGGACTCCTGCACTGATTTCTCATAAACTGGGGTCTGATGTTCAAGTTAAAATTACAGGCGAGCGCAGTCTGTCTAATAACACACAGATTCTTTATGTCTTCATTGAAGATCTTAACTAATAAGGAGTAAAAACTCACAGTGCAGGCTGGAAAAAGTATGTAAACCTAACTGGAAGTGTAGCGATGCCTCTCCCTGTGAAGATGTGTTAGTGTGACCCATACTTTCATCACAACTGTCACAGGACCGTGAAGCTGGAACATTTCTGTGTTCATCATTCAGCAATTCGTTGCTACTCTCCCCAGGACTCCTGCAAAGGTCACACCAACACCACATTGTGCAAACCTGAAAGTGGTATAAAAAATTACCCCCCCAAAAAACAGAAAACTTCTCTACAACTTGCTAAAATTGTTGTTCATGTGTCCACTGTTTGAAACACTGAAACAGTGTGAGTTGAAGGACACAGTGAAGGGAAAAAAAAAACATTGTTGCACATTTCAAGTTTGCAAAAGAGCGCCTGGATGTTTCACAACACTTCTGGGCCAATGTTCTGTGGACTGATGAGACAAAAGTTTGGCAAAAACTCTATGTTTGGAGGGAAAAATGGCCCCGCACTCCAACATCAGACACGACGCCGCAGAGAGAGTGGAGGTTTCAGGCTGCTTCGCTACCTCCGAGCGTGGACGCTTTTGCAATCATTGAGGGAACGATGAAATCAAAATTGTATGAGGAAATTTTACAGGAGAATGTCAGGGCAGCAGTCCATGACCTGAAGCTTAGGAGAGGCCACGCGAAAGTGACTCACCAACGACGGAGCGGGATGAAAAAGAAGAAAATTGTTGTTTTGGAGCGGCCGAGTCAGAGTCCCCACGTAAACCCAATCAAGATGCTGTGGCGCGACCTGAAGATGGATGTTTAATCAGGACAGATGCTGATGAGCTGAAGCTGTTTTTGTTTTTTTAGGGGAGGCTCAGGCCAGAATTCCTCCTCATGAAAATATGTTACAGTAAACATGATGGAGGTTGTTGCTGCTGAAGGAGACCCTAACTTCAACGGTTCACTTATATGTTCTAGCCAGCACCGTGAGTTATATCACTCAGGAAACAAGCTAACAAACAGTTTCCCACCTTTAGAGACAAAGTCAGAATAGAGTTGAAACTAATTTTGATTGATTGACAGATTGAAAAAAAATATATCAGTCAAATATTTTGATAATCAAAAGTTTAAATATTTCAAACAGCTTGAATCAGATAAAACTGAATAAAACATAAATACAGAATTAGCCACGGCCTAAATATACAGCGAAAGAATATCAGCAAATCATCAGCATAGGCTTTTTTATTTTTTACTGCTTAAAAATGACTATTGGGCCCAAACATCCAGAACTGGTTGGATTCTATGTAAATAAATAAAATAATAAAAGGTGAAACAGGTGTTCTCCAGCTCAGCAAATTTGTAGAGCAGAAAAAGGGGGATTGGACAAGCTGCTTCATTCACAGCCTTTTATTGTGAAAACAGACCTCCACGTGTCTTGTCTGTTTACACAATAAAAGCTTGTGGACTCATCAAACTGCCCACTTTTCTACTCAAGCAAGTCTTCCAAATAAAATCCACTTAAACCGGTCAAACTAAAAGAGCAGCTTTAGTGTGAAAAGTCAAATACAAAACACTGACTAACGAGGAAAGAAAGACGCCTGAGACGAAGCGGAATTATTTTTTACTTTTTTATTGCTTAAACTGCCATCTGGAACAATCTATACCAAAAGGATAAACATCTTTGCACATACAGGAGGTCAAACTAAATACAGGGTAGAATAGAAAAAGAATGGTCCTCTGATGGCTCCGCAGCTCTCTGCGCTGCAGGCCGAACAAACTCACTGAAGGTCGGGCTAGCAGGAGTGACTGACTACTACTGTAAGCCCAGGTTAGGTAAGCTAAGGCAAACCGGGACGATTGCAGTGTGGCTAGAAACATTTTGGACTAAAACCGATGATGCAGCTATTTACATGAAAACTTGACAAAGGTGAAACCCTCGCCCCTAACGGAGTCACGTCCTGTGGATCGGGATAAACAGGATGTGTTGTTAATGGACACAAATCCACATGTCACCACATCCACAAGGATAACCTGAGGGTTAGGGGGGAACAGATGATCAGTTTAAGTGTAAGGAAACGTACACTCATATCCATTAAGAAAAAGGTCTTCTCACCAACCTGACTACCCTGCAATCGGCACCAAAATCAAACCTTTTTTTTTTTTTCTTTTTTTGTCTTTTAAGGGACGTACAAACATAGATCTCATTTCTAAGCGCATTACAAGTGCTCTGAATGAGACAACAACAGAAACATGACTGATCATTTCTGGTAACAGACAAGTGAGGCAGGAATGAAGAGTTAAGCCTATAATCCAGAAGTCAACATTGTGTGATTTTGGTAAAGATCTTTTTTTTAAAAAAAAAGAAAGAAAAAAAAACAAAAAAGAAAAAAAAAGAGAGAGAAAGAAAGAAAACATTTTATGCCATCTAAATAGTCATGAAGCAGTTAAGCGAGGGAGTAACAAACCAAATATCTGACAAAAGTTCCTGCTTCTGTACGAAGCTGCAGGCTTTTTAATACACACTTCCATTCATACCAGATCACTGGATGCCTAAAACATCATGCCAAGTAAGCATAGAGAACAGGTCACAAGCTACTCTGATGAAAAGACAGCCACCTTTTCAAATAGGCAATAAGCAATGACACTAGTTTGAAATAAATATCTGCTCGCTCTGCCCGTCAGCTCGCCCGCGTCAAGCTTTGATACATAAATACTTCAGATGTCCTGAAAATCCATCCAGCTTTTCTTTTTTTTTTTTTTCTTCACTTCAATAAACCTGCAATTAACCCTTTTGATCTATTTTAAAAACCCATGACATTTTACACAATACAATTACATACTGTTTTTGTCAGTTGACAAGAAGAAGCATTTATTTACTTTGTGGCACTGGACACCTAAAATAGAATTTATGGAAAAATAAGTGTTTACAAAAGACAGTTAAACATATTTTTTTTTTAAAGATCACCATCACTCCAAACCATAAGTTTATCATTTAGTCAATGATAATAATAGAACTATGATCATTTTAACTATACTATGATAACATTTTTGATTACAAACCATAGCAGAAGAGTGACCAAGTTATTTGGTATATACTAAATAAACTGAATACTGAAATACACTTAATACTCTTTTTTTTTTTTCTCCTTTCTTTTTATTTATATATTTTTTTTTCCTCAGAGTAGTCAAGGCAGTTCTTGTATGGTCGTTCTATCGAGTAAAAGGACAATAAGGGTGATAACTACCTCCCGCCGGAGCTCCGAATAGTCAGGGAACAGAACACGCACTGCATTTCCACGGCTATGCATCTTTGCGTTGTGACAATAATCAACATTTGGCACTAGCCTGGTAGCTGCACAATAAAAAAAAAAATCTTAAAGTTGTACAAGCTCTCTCAAACTAAGCAAAACAGACACGTCATTGTCTCATCATACCAATCGAAAGGTAACCGAAAAACAAAATGGGAGCATCATATTACAGCTGAAACCTAAGAACGGCTGCGGTTCGGATTCTTCCTGCCTTCTACAGTTTTCTAGGTTCTGCTCTACTCTGTGTATCTATTCAAGCTAACTGATGTCAAAAAGGAAACTCTGAAACGGGGGGAGTAAGCAGTCTTCTCTTCACTTCAATCTACAACAGAAATCTGTAACGAATTCACCAAAAGCGCCATGTAAAGTCTGATTGTCTGTCTCATCGGTCTGAGACCCTAAAGTCTTTCTCCTGCTCTGTGTTTAAAAAGAAAGCGTAACCAGCAAATACATATATAACGTAAGTAACATGTGATGTAACTGTGCCTACAAGGTAGCGTACAGCAGCTGGTACAAGCGCTGGTGAATGGCTAAAAGTCACCTCTGCGTGACGTGTGGTAACAACAAAATGATCTGTGCGTGGAAAACAAAGAAGGGAGGAGGGGGGGGGAGAAAAAAAAAAACAAGCCAACAGAAACAAAAAGAAAGTGACAAAAAGCAAATTGCATTGGTGGACCCTGGGTCTGAATAGAGAGAGGAAGGTGAAGGGTGTGGGGGGAGAGGAAGAGGATGAAGAGGGAGGCTCCCTCAGACGGACAGCGACACGAAGCTGTTGTACTGTTGGATGTTACGTTTGAGTATGTCTGAGCAGGGGCCCAGGACGCGCTCGAAGCGAGGCCGGTCGAGCTTGACGCACTTCAGGGGGCCGCGGGCCACCACGGTGGCAGCACGGGGGCGGTTCATCAGCAGAGCGATCTCACCTGGAAAACACAGAGGAACAATCTCACAGGGTTGGATCTCAGAAAACGAAATTCCCGGGCCGCCGCTGTAGCTCAACTGGTTGAGCTGCCGACCCATGTACAAGGCTGTAATCCCCAACGCAGCGGTCGTGGGTTTGAATCCTGCTCATGGCCCTTTGCTGCAATTCCTTCCCCCCATTCTCCTCCCCCACTTTAATGTCTCTCTCTAGACTGTCCTATATAATAAAGGCCAAAAAAAAACCAACCTTAGTGCCTGCAAAGATTTTTTATTCGCTATTCTGAAATAATGGATCCACTGGAACCCGATGACCTGAGCCCCTCATCTGGACCCGCACAGGTTCAGATGCACTCATTACAGAGTCAGCTGGACTCAGGTTGGGTCCCGTTCTATAACTACAGCATTATTATTTGAGAAGACCTAATCAGACAGCACTGATCCTGATGGAAGTGCTGCTTGTGTCTGTGCAACCTGCAACAATAGCGATGTTTCCACTGTTGATCTATCAAGTAAATTTGAAGTCAACTTTTGAAATGTTGCCAAAGTTAGAAAGACAATGCTTCGTAGTGAATAAACTCAGCTGTGTAGAGTCATCAGAAGCTGGTAGTAACACCAAGTTACACACAAGTAGGAGAAGAAGTCGGACACAAAACTAGCTCAAAAATTGAGAAAAGTTTTCAGGTTTGTTTTTAATAAGGCAAGTTGGAATTATTATTTAATGTCAGCTGGTATTCTTTTCATGCTGTCTGGAGACGAGAATGGTGAAAGAAAGGGAAACAACTCATCAATCGTGTGAGCTAGCCGTTTGCTACGTCACAACTCATTTGAAAAAAGTGTTTCCATCGTCCATGAAGTGCATGAACTCGTTTCCTAAAAAGTCAAAAGTCACCTCAAATGAGTATGAAAAATTAATTTTGTTATTTCCAAAATGTTTTCTTTTTCTTCAATATGATGCTTCAAAATACACAGAAAAATAAACTATCGATACTGAAATAGATTATTGTAAATTAGCAATGCTAACGCTAGCAGCTGTAGCATCAAATAAGGAAACATTATAGTTCAAGGGTCAACAGTGAAATCATCATAGTGGACTGTAACACTGAGATGAGCAGTGGATTAGCCAGGCTGTTTCAGGCAGCTACAGAGGAACAACAGATAACTTGGCTGTATGGAACGACTTCTTGGCGAGGGGATGATTGTACGCATCATAGCTGGGCTACGTTACATGAGACACAACGGTTATTAACTTGTAACTTCACATTAATGTGTTAATAGTAATCTGTGTTTTACAGCTGAGTTCAGGTCCAACAATTCATGGTTCTGCACAGCGTTCAAGTAACAGACAGGCCCGGATCAGTTCTGTATAGTACATTTCTGGGTCTTTTTAGGTTCATGCATAGATTTTTGGACCCGTGAAGACCTCAGTTCTGATGTAGAGACAGACGTTCAAAGCGCAATTCTTTGAAACAAGCTCCAGTAATCTTCATTCTGGTACGACTGACTCTTAGTGCATTTTAACCTGTGCCTTTGTCATAATCAGTTTTTTCTCATCGTTTCTATCATGGGCCATAGCCAGAAAATATTCATTTTTGTCACATTAAATGCCACTAGTGCATCCTCCCTCACCCTTTTTATGATTTCAAACAGAACAGTATTGATGAATATTTGAATGCAACGAACAAGCATTGTGATAATTCTTACCAAAGTAGTCTGATGGTCCTAATCTGCCAACTTCCACAAACTCCTCGTTCTCTGAGCGACGCTGCAACACGGCTGCAGAACCCTGAAGAACACAAAAACACACATCAGCTTGTTCAGCTACGGACTTGAGTCACGTGAGTTCTTCCACCAAAAGTAAAAATCATTTCAAACAGAAATGCACTTTAGAAAAAGGAACTGAAGAAGTGATGCATCTGACAACAACAAATTGGTTTTTAAGGGGAACCAGTAGCACTTTATCAAGTACAATGATCAGATTTAAACTCTTCATCATTCATGACACATCCTGTATTAATCCATTAAATCATTACAAATCATGCATTAGTTTCTTAAGCCTGAGATTGTTTTTATGATAGAAAGAAGCAATTCAAGGAGCCTTAATGTCCAGTGAATAAAGATTAACAGTTAAAGAAAAAAACGAACCCTGTTCTTAGAGGCATTTTGTCACCACACTGTAAAATGTTATCAGTTTAAAACCATTAAGTCGGAGTAAACATCATACCTTGTTCAATTAATTTTTAATACTTTGATTGATTTAGGGTTGAAACTAATAATTGTTTCTAATTTTTAATCTTGCTAATTATTTTCTAAAATATGATTTTTTTTTTAAAAAACAGCATAAAAAGGGGACACCTTCACAACAGCCAAACCCCCAAAGATGTCCACTTTAAGTACAGAATATGGCTTTAGGATGCATTCAACTTGTAGTTTGGTTTTCTTTGTCCAAACCAGAACAGAAATGATACATGTTTATCCTGTTACTGACTTTTTTTTTTAACACTAAACTAAAGTTAATACAAAACAAATGTCATATGCATGAGGCTGTGACCTGATTGGACAGCGTTTAACATGTATATGTTGCAACAGAATTTACAGAAATACTAAAAGGCTGCATGTTGGACTAAATGTGCTTGTTGGATTACTGTAGTTATATATGAGGAGTTTAGTCCCTGCTAAGAACTCAACAAAGTGCTTTAAAAAATGAAGAAAAAAAAAACAGCCAAAAACCACAACAGGAATTCCTGGTTGTGAATTCAGTAAACCAGCTGCACAAAGAAGGCAGTTCTGATGTCTGCACCAACTGTAATGGGCAATATTGTTACATTTAATTGGTTTTAATATCAAAATATTTGCCGATTTATTTTCTGTCACTCAGCTAATCTTATATAGGACTAATGGGTGCAGCTTGTTTGGAGTTGAGCAACATTTTTCCATCACCACAAGAGGGCATGGATGTGTGGAAAACAGAGTCCAACACCAAACCTAAAACAGTATTAATACATACGTAGAACAAAGAGCTTGTAAACTGTTTCACATTGCAGTCAGTCACAGAGTTGATTAAATAACTGAACCAACAATGGAAAGCTCCGATAAAAAAACAAACTCTTGGCTGTATAAAGGTGGGTGTGTGTGAAAGGCAGAGTTGTGAATTAAGCGGATACCTCTAAGATGATGAAGAACTCGTCTCCAGGTTCCCCCTGCACAACAATCTTTTGTCCGTCCTCAAACTGCACAGGCTCCAAGGCGTCGGCGACTGTCAGACGCTCCCATTTGTCAAGAGACTCTGAGGAGGGAGAACACAGGAAAGTTTTCAGCTGAGCTGACAAGACATCTCTGGAAACAAAAAAAATCTCTTGTGAAGGGTTGAACCTGCTACTGGTTTTGTTTTAAGTTGAGTTATTTTTACATTTGCTTTCAGGCTATTTCAATCCCAGCACCAAACACAAGCAATGAGCTTCTCGTTCTCTATTTTTAAGTTTTGGGATGAGGCTGATATATTAAAAAAAAAAAAGAAAAGAAATGAACCCACCTAAGATGGACACTTTCCTGAGGAATTCCTCGTACATCTTCCTCTTTCTCAAAGTGCTTCCCTGAAGAGACAAACATTTGTGTTAGCAAAACTGCATAAAAATGAAATCAAAGGTAAAGCATTTGTTAGGGGCTTACAAGTAATAAAATAAGAAAAATGCCACATTAATCCTAAGTCAGACAACACTGTGGGGATATTAGGTTGTTACAGCAGCAAAACAACAAAAACTGATCAAAAACATTTTGCCAGCAAACTTTATGAACAGTGGACTCCATTTGCACCACAGAGCCAGAGCTACAACAATGTGTCTCCTCACCATAAGTATTCTCCTGTAGCTGTCTCTGTCGATGCCCCACAGTTTAACGTTGGTCTTGGCTCTGACTGTAGCCGCCCTCGGGGTGCCGTAGATCAGTGCCAGCTCTCCGAAGCTGCCTCCCTCCCCAATGCTGGTCACCCACTCATTGTTCACATACACCTGTCGGGTAAGAAGGGTAGAAACCAAAGTATTATATTTCAAAAGTCACAAAAAAAGCTCAAATATTTCATGGAAAAACATGATGGTTTTGTTGACACTCACATCCATCTCCCCTTGGTCGATCACATAGAAGTTGTCACCTTCATCACCTGGAGGCATGTAACAACACGGTTAGCGTCACAAAAGCACACGCTACCAATTTGGATTAACGTTTGTTCAGCTTAACACTGAAAGATGCAATCCTACCCTGCAGAATGACTGTTTCCCCAGCAATATAGGTGACTGGAAACATTGCATCAAATATGTCACTGAAAAAGAACAGATTGGTGAGTTGATCCGCTGAACACAGTCAGTCAAACATTTAAACTCGATTCATAGAACCTATAAACGGATGGGTACCTCCTCTCGTTGTCATCCAGGTGTGAGAAGAGCACATTCTTTTCAATAGCTTTGGCCAAGGCAGCCATCGTTTTGTAGTCTTTTGGAATGACCTTAGAAAAAAAAGATAGTAAAAACAAGTGTGAAAATGATGCTTAAAATGTATTTTGCCGGATATTTCTAATATTAACAAAAAGGTGTCACAGCTGTTTGTGGGTGTGTCTGTGTGTACCTTTCTGACATATGAGGCTGCATCCTCCTCTGTGTAAACCTCTGCGCTGAAGGCTCCTCTCCGTCGGCGGCCCTTCACCACAGGGTTCATTGGCGGAGACACCTCCTCGTCGCGTGAGTCTGAACGGGAACTGCTGGCCTTCTGCTGGTTCTGGATCTGCTTGGCCTCCTCCTAGAAAGGACAGAGGGGGCGGAGTCAGACAAGGAGAGAAGCATCGACATCCCAGAAAATGTGTACAGTCCAGATGTTACTTGGAAAGTGGCATATTATTTGTTCTTAACAGGAAATAAACAACATTACAGAAAGTGTCAGCATTGTTTTGAGTGTATTTACAAAAAATATGCAGAGAACTGTGTGGACGACGTTGATATTATGTCATTTATCAGAGCCACAAACTGTGAAAACAGAAAGAATCACAGGATTTCAAACTTGATGACGGTCCTTGAACTAATCATGCGTGATGCACAGCTCCATTGGGAAAATGAACAAAATCGAATCTTGAAATTACATCAGAATTACTTTCTTCTCACAATCACATTATTCTGCATCGTGCATGAAAGGAAAAATGACAAAAACAAACTATTTGCACTAATCAGATTTCTTAAAAAAAAACAAAAATAAAAATCTGCTCTCCTCATCGCAATCAACAAGCTATTAGTTACTCAGCTGTGACCAAAAGTCACAAGACAAAATTCTTTCAGTTGAACGTCAGGCTGTGTTTACATGACGCAGGCAGGACAAAAGCAAATTAAGTACTAAAATATCTATAGTATGTAGAGCCACCATTTTTTTCAATACTGGTAACACCTGAGGGAGAAAAAATGTGCATGCTGATTTTAGGTTTTTCAAAGTTATAAAACTAATAATCAAAGAAATGCAACTTTACTTTCTCTCTTCCTTTTCATAATTGAAGGCATTATAACCTTGTTATACTTCACAAAAGACATTTTGAGCTCTCTCTGCTTCTAGCCACAGTTGTGCTGTTGCCATAGAGGTGCAGGACATTATCTGGCAGTGAAATATTAGCTCACACTTATTAAAAATGTGACAGGAGTAAATAAGAAAAAAAAAAAAAGAAAGTGCATGGTGTTCAGAGGGTTAACTTGGAATGCAGCTCAAATGAATTGAGATCAGGTGATTGGCTCTGTAAATGAGTTTTGATACATTTTGATGAATGTGAGCACATAAAAAGCTCCTCTGTACCTCTGCATTCATTCTGCTGCAACTGTCAGCAGTGAAATCATCAATATATTCCATTGTTTCAGTTCCAGCGGCCAACGCATGTCTGCAAGTCACACTTCTCTCTTGCCGTCGTTTTGATAGTGGTTGGTTTTTGCTTCATCAAACCACAGAACTCTGTTCCTGAACTCTACCGGTTTCACTTTGCAAAGTGCAGTCTACCATTTCTGTTTTTGAGGCGTGGGTTTGCATCTTGCAGTAAATCCTCTGAGCTTCAGGTCATGAATTCTTTTCTTCATCATTAACAAGGACAAATGTTCCCTTACATCTTGGAGAGAATTGTTGACTTGCAATGCAGTCATGAATGGGTCTTTTCTCTTCATGCACATGATTTTAATCCCAAAGACTTTCTCAGTCTACCAGGTCATCTGCAATTTGCTTGTGTTCATGTGAACACTTCCTTTTATAAAATGTGCCCAACCGTCAACAATGGTAAGCCATATGCACAAGCAACATGAGAACAACACAGCTTAAGAAACATTTAGAATCAAAGTGTCCAATTACTTTTGAAGCCTTGCAATCTGGGCACTGTGTTTTAAAATGGCTACATTTCACACAGTTCTCTCAATATTGACATAAACCTTCTCAAATCAAAGCAGAGTTTTAGCATTTTGACATAGTATTCATTCTTTTATTTCAAACTGAATGTGCTGGAAGTCAGAGCCTGAAGGACACAAAAATGTGTAACTGTCCAAGTACTTAGAATCTGGACTGTAGCTGCAGAAGACGGAAAAAAGACTAAAAAGATAACTAGTTATGATTTAATCTTTCTGGCTCTAAATAGCACACATTTTTGTAAACATTTTCCATCAACAGTAATAAAATGGGACATTTCAATTGTTTATACAGCTGTATGTTTTCATTTAGGTAATCATTGGAGTCAGGCCACACAGACTTTGCGTCACTTGATTTTACAGATATTTATAGTTAATATAGCATCCGGTTTTGAACGAGGCTTCCGCAAGCCCAATCCCAAGTGCATATTTACACTTTGCAAGTTCAAAACCTTGTCCAAAGCATGTGTGTGTCCTGTTTGAAGAAGTCCTACAACATAGTGTCAGCATATTAGTTTGACAGCTAATTATCTTGCTTTTAATGCTACAATTTTCAGCTATTGCTACATGTTTCTTAATCAAACTGTTGTTCTGTGACACAAAGATGAATAAACAAAAAGGTAGAAACACTTTCATCCAAAACACAATTAGCAAACTTATTGAGAACATCATGGAAAAACAATTTGCTTCTGGGTGAGAAAATGCTTCATCTATGACACAGAATATGTTAAACTGACAAATTGATTTCATAAACGGGTGTTTTTATCTAAAAATCAAAATGGAAATATTGTGTGAAATTGTTTGCATAAATAAATGTTGTTAATGCCAGCACATATCAGGTGGCTTAGAAGAGTAATTGCTTGGTGTAACATACAGGTGTATGATGCTCAGCCTTCACTGTGTAGTGATTGACTTTCTGTCCACTGACTAATAACAACAAACAAAATACATGCACACACACACACAGACACATACACTAACCTTCTCCAGCCTCTCAAAGTACTCCCTGAGGAAGGCCATGGGCCTGTCTGGCCTGGAGGTACACAGCTGGACAATGCAGTCCTTCAGCAGCTGTTGAATGTTGTGTTTCTGCACGTACTGCTCACACTCCCTCAGGCTCCGCTCCTCCTCGCTGCTCGTACTTCCAGATGCCATGACGACAACCGCAACCCTGCTCTGTGACCTCTAACCTTTGTGTTAGGGAGAAAAAAGGAGTATGATGTCAGATCATCTCTGTAAAACATGGACTCACTGGGTTAACGGAGAGTGACACTGAGTGAAAGTGTCTGTGTGTCGGGATGAGAAATGGACAGACAGAAAATGTGAGAAAAATAGAACCAGAGTGAGAAGGCACAGAGAGGTGGGGTGTTGTTTTGTCACTATGGAGCCTGTGTGCTCCTAAACATCAGGAGCAAAAACTGGTCATATGATGCGATCACACATATCTGACGACAGACAACAAAACTAAGACAGGCACGCTGTCTGTCAGGGGGTTTATTTACACAAAACTGTTTTCACTAGACTGAATAAAACCATCTATCACAGACACAGCAGCTGGCTACAGTCAAACAATTATCATACACAAGGCCTAAATTTATGCAAATGGTTAAATAAAGGCCAGTGAATCAATCCTCTGTGAAACAGGCCTAACCATAAAAGCAAGTGCACATGCTCGAGGTTTGAAAATTTCAGGCCACAGTGCTGCTGCTGAGCAAAATCGCATGACGGATTCTACATCATCTGATCAGCCCCTGTGATATAAATTTCTTCAGATAACACTGAGCATGAACTTGCTGTGTATTTAAAAACAGGAAGGGCCTCTAACGCTTCCAATTCTCTGCTGCAGCCAATGTGAGCGTTATAGAGGCGTGAATGAGTAAACAACAAGTCCTGTGGAGCAAAAAGTGCAATCCATTCTGCGCCTCCAAGTGTATCATGCATCAGTATAATAGGATTCAGATAATTTCTAATCTGACAAGGCCCAGGGGAGATTACTAGCCATGTTATCGAAGATGAAGCTGGCACAGGCTTCATGCAACTAACTACCCTCGTGGTGGAAACTTGGCAGGCTGGCTTTAATCTAAACCTACCACAGGAATAACTAAGTGGTAAATGATACTGTTTTTGGACCTGCTGGTATAAATTAAGAGCTACAGGCAAGAACCAGCAGGGCTCTTCTGTCTTATGTAATAGGCAAGTCTTAATTAGTTTGAATGTCTTAGGTGGTTAAATATATAAATAACATGTTAATTCTTCGGTGCAGCATCACCTTTGCTGTCTACTTAGAAAAAAAACAGGCTGTCAATTAAATTAGGGAAAACACCGCGATGCACAATGACCTTACTGAGCAGGAGGCAAAAGAGTAGGTTGGCGCGAGGTTGATAATAACGCATGAAAAGGTGTTCAAATTGAGGAAATACTGTCGCCTTTAGAGACAGTATGAAGGAAATGCCCTGTCTGTAACACCGTCTAGGTCAGAAAGGCTTCACGAGAAGGCTGACGGCTGCAGTCAAGTAACTTACAGCGAGCAAAATAACGCCAAAATGCCAACTAACCACATTTTTAACGGCTAGTAAAGACCACTTGAGATGAAAAATACACGTTTTGCAGTTTTTCGTAACTATTTTCGGCCTACGTAGTGTCAAACTGTGCGTCTGGTTTGATGCCTAGCTGGCTAGCTCCGTGCAAAGGCAAAGCTCTCCTCCAATGACGCCATCTTGAGTTCTATCATAAACAAACGAGAGACGGAGGGAACAAATTTCACCTATACAGAGGTCATATGTTCCACCGAACGGAACGGCGCAGGTACTCACAAGAAAGTGTAAATTCCTGCCGAGCCTTTCGATAAGCGACTCGGGATGTAGGATATTTCTCAAAGCGCACCGTTACCAGATCCTCCTCCTCGCTTCGATTTTTTTCGCGAGCCCTGGACCGCTGCCCCACCGGATACAGCCGAGGACCAATCAGCGGTCGTCACTGACGTCAATTCTCCCCGTTCTGACATGTGAGCCGGTAACCCGTGGCAACCTTAAAGGAGCCCGCATGCGTCATGACGTCAAGGAAATGGTTAAGGAATGAAAAAAAAAATCGATTCATATCTGATTTTGTTTTTTTAAGAAAAGAAAAGAAAAAAAAAACGATTCTGTTGACAGGAATCTCTCTGCTTGATCTTTATTTAGACAAGTAGAAAAAAAAAGTCAAAAATGGGCTTCAAAGGTAAAGAAATCCTGACTGGAACATTAAAAAATAGCAAGCAAGTCAGCCAGCAAGTTTATTTAAATAGTAAATTATTACACACAGAGGTTATTACAAGTGCTTTACAGGCTAAAATAAAAACATGAATAAATAAAACGTGCAGACAAGTTTGTCAAAGTATACACAGTTTTTAAAAAAACTGAGTAATTAAATTAGTTTGACTAAAACAGTGGAATAAGATTTCAAAAAACAAAAACATAAAACGATGTAAAAGATAAGGTAAATAAGGTAAAGTGCTTCCTGTTAAACTGGATTTGTATGAAAGGCTCTGCACAGATGAAGTTGAGTGACTGATACCATGTAGATGTACAAACACACACACACACACACACAATTACAACTCTTGCACAATGTACACTGCACTTTAGTTGTGCAATCTCCTTACCCCTCATTAGTTGTGACATCTTCTATTTTTAATCAATGTTTTTAATCATGTCTCGCTGTTATTGCACGGCCTTGTAAAACAGTCACTTTGCATTTCACTGCATGTACAGTATTAGCATGTGACAAATAAAAACTCTTGAAAAGCAGTGGAATAAAGAACAGTCTTACTTACTTGCTTTTCTAAATGGCCACATTTGGGGTAAATCTATGTTCTGAGGGGAGCTGGTACTAGCAGCAGGCAGCACAATGACTAAATGTCATGTCACCATGTCTGGTCTGAACTCTGGGCTCCACTAGGCTTACTAGTCTTACCAAGCTCATATGTAGCAAACATACAATATATGTGGCATGTTTTGGGTCCAGATAATTCAGAGACATATAGGCAATAAGTAGAAACTTAAGTCCAATCCTATATTTACCTGGAAACTAGTGCAAAGATCTAAGAATCAGAAAAATGTGTTCTCTCTTCTTAGTGTCTGTCAGAATTCTGGCATCAGCATAGTCTTATTAGGGAGGCCAGTGATTAGTGCAGTACAGTAGTCCACTCTACAAGTAATAAAAACATGAATGAGATTCTCTAAAGCTTGCTTGGACACAAAGTTTCTCACTTAAGCTATATTAGCCTTTAGTTACAGCTTTGATGCGGCTGCTGAAATTTAGATCCTGATCAATGATTAAGCCTAGATTCTTGAATTGGGTGTTATTTTTTAGTGTCTTGAACTTAACTTAAGTACTAAGCGGGAATATCAAATATCATGTAGTATATAGTGTGGATGAGTTTTCTGTTTTCAATGCAATGGCCTGAATCAGAGGCATTGATAAGATCATGACACATTAAGGCCGGAAAGGTTTAAATTTTATTCTGATAACTGCACCACTTTCAAGCTATTTCATAGTAAAATGAGAATGAATTGTGAGACACTGAGCTTCATAGGCAAAGTAAGGTCATCCTGCTGTCTTTCTATCCTCGGCTCATAATCCACACTGATATTGTAAGAAGTGCACAGTGAGGTTTACATAGATTTACATGTAAAGAAGTGGTTTGAAAATACTTGTTAACATACACTGTATTTAAATAATAGGCTGCCGGACCCAATAAACAGTTCAACAGAGCAGATGCAGGTCAACCAGTTGGCTGGAACCTGGTTCTGCTGGAGGTCTGTTCCTGTTAACAGGGAACTGAAGAGTTCATTTGCAAAAACAGATAACTCCATCTTCACAAATCTTCAGAAAACCCACTTTTCCATCATCTACCTGAGAGAATATCAATCAAACTTAAGTTATCTCTATTGTTGTCATGTCATTTCTATTGAGCTAATCCACTCAACTTCAGTTTGATTAATATTATACCAAGCAAACAACAACAACAAAAAGTTTTCTGAAAATCTACAAAAATGGAGTTATCTGTTTTTGCAAATGAAGTCATCAATTGTTCCTCTCCAGCGTTGCCAACATGCTCGCTCAATAATTTGGATTTGTAGGGTTTATCATTTAATTTGAATTATTTTGGTAATCTGTTCACATAGTATTGTATGGTCTAAACAGAAATATTTAAATTCCCAGATACATTTACAAAATAAACATTATTGTGGGGTCTTAATCTTGATTTTTAAACTTGTTCGGCAACTTCAATAACTTATTTCTCTACTGAAAAGTATTTTGGCTCAATGTCTGTTTCTCATTCCCTTCTACTATCAACATCTTTCTGTTTTCAAAATCCCGTTCACCGCTGCAATCTGCAACAACATCCCATTAGCAACCCACCACACTAAAAATGTGAAGCTCTGTCGAGTGTTCGGATCATGCAGTAAGGCAGCCTTTCCAGTTTTGCTTGAGAATTAACGATTTCAATATCAGCAATTGCATCTGTGTGGTAAATGCTCAACCAAACCAGGTCCATCTTCACTATTTTGAGAGGACGTGGTTGTTGCATCCTTCACTTTGCTCCACCCGATGCCATTGTTGGTTTAAAAGAAAAACAAACTACTTTCTCCCACTATAGCTGAATAATAATGAAGTGCAGTCAGACCATTCTGCAGTTCAGATTAATAAATATTGACATATTGCATTTTGCATTTTTGTATCTGTAGGGTATTTTTGTTTTAACTTGATCTCAGTTGTTATGTTGCCTTCTAAGTATTTTACTTTTGCACTAACTGCCAAAGTCTTTGTATTTTTAAAGTACTATATGAATATGAAGTTATTATTATTTTTATTGAAAAAGCTGCCAGATACATGTAGATGAATTAACATATCATGTTCTATACACACACAGTGCTGCAGTATGCACTTTATACGACTGTAATCACTTCATGATACTGTAATTCACTTTGTCACTGCAATAGTTACTTTATGAAAACCCTGTTTACAAATGCACATTACTGCTGTCACTTTACGTCTGCTTATTTATTAATTTCTTTGGTTTTTATACACAGTTTTTTTTTTCTTCCTTTTTTATATACTATGTCATTTGGTTTAGGAGAATGAGAAAAATAAGAATTTTATTGTACAGTGTAACTGCCTAATTTCTGTGCACATGACAATAAACCTCTTCAATCTTGTTCTATGAACTGTATTAGAGTATATTCCATTGATTTTCCCTTAACACATAATGAAATAAAATTCTTAAGAAAAAGAAAATAAAATGTGGGGAAAAAATAATAATCTTGCTCAACTGTTACCAAAATATCTTTGTTCAGCAGCTGGACGTCCCCCTCGGGGTTGTTGATGTGTCGCCACGTTTTATCCAATGAAATCATCAAAACAATTCCTCGTGACAAGACTGAAAGTATAATTGGCCAATCAGCAGTTTTTCCTCTAAATGGGCGGGTCTTATTTGAGTGCTAGTTGTATTAACCAATCAACGTTGGGCTACAAACACATTGACCAATAGCAATGCAGAAGAGGCGGGCTTGTCAAGTTGCTGTTAGCCAATAGCGAAGCAGCTACCAGTGACGCATCCTCCCATCAGCTGTTTTTGTTTTGCTGTGTGAATATTGGAAGTTAATAACATAATAATAACAGCAGTGTCGACTGGCTAAAGTGAAACGGCTCTTTCTGGAGGTCTCATCGTGTATCTTTGTTTTTGTTCGGGTCTGGGAGTTTCCCACTCGGCGTGTGATGCCCACCAGCGGCGCCAGGCTGCCCGGACATTCCTCTCCCTGAAGAGTGCGAGCGTGGCGCTTGGAGTCGGGGAGCAGAGGAGGGGAAGCGGGTTCCGGCGGGGATCGACCCGAGCCAAAGGCCTCCGACCTCGGCCGGCCAGAGCAGAGGGAATTCGGCGGCTCGGATGGAGTCCCAGGACGCATCGGACGAACCCGGAGTCCACCGAGGCTTCATCTGTGCCTCGTTTAACCAGGACACCACGTAAGCGACCTGCGGGCCCGGCCCAGCATGAACTCAATCTCTTTGATTCACCTGACTGTTGCATAATTATTTTCAGCCTGGTTTATTTTCTGGATTAGGGAGCAGGGAGTTGTACGGGTGCGTCCAAAAATGAAGCTTCATATGCCTCCTGAAAACTTCGAGATGAGTCACTAGGAGCTGAAAGTGAACTAGGCCACTGTGTTAATCTTCAAGGCCTGTTGAATTAAACCAGTCAGTCACTATTGTAACCAAACTTGTGAGTAAGACATGGCTGAATACAATGCACTAAAAAACAGGCCTGATCCAGTGTCCTGCTCTGTCCCCCTCTTGATTCCTGACACCAGGCAGCATTCAATATTACATGTTAATAATTAACATGCAACACTAACAAGCAATGTGGTGTTTTCTATCTATTTCTCATTGTGCCATGCTGTACATTTACAGAATTTACAGATAGGCATAGCAATTTTATCGATTTTTTATGAATTATTCCATTAAAACACCTTTATTACACTGATAAACCTAAAAGTTCTGCAGTGAAACAGTTTAATTTCACAGATTTAGCCTAAAGTATTATAATCAAACACCTAAAATAATGAGTTAACACATGCTCAAGATTGTTAAAGAACAGGTTTACACTGAATGACTTATAGAGTACAAATTACTATTGAGTCCACAACAGTTTTGTTTGATTTATTTAAATATAAAATGTAAAACCAATTAGTTTTTTCATAAATGTTTCTGCAAACCTCTTCAGAAGGAACTGAACTGCTTTTTCTGTATTCGTGGGCTGCAACATAAGAGTCTGACAAAAGCTTTATTTCAAGAAAGTAAATTCCAAAAATACATATCTAGGGGACAAAGTGAGAAAACATAAGAGCATGGTGAGCTCCAGCAGGAAGGAAGTGGTGACAATACAAGACTCCTCGGGCCTTAAATCCACCTCTTCAGATGTAGAAATTGAACAAGAAGCTCATGTAGCACCCAAAAACTCCTGCACTACTAGTGCAAGGCCAGTGGGGCATCAGAGGGGTGCATCAGGATGGAAAGATTCAACCTTGAGAGCATTATATCTTTGAAATAACACATTATGTTGTATGCAATAAACAAAAAGTCGGCTTAGTTCGTGTCAGCTTTTCCATTATGTGGTGTTTTCTGTTGTCCCATGTTTGGGGATTATTAGAGACAAGTCCAGCAGATCTCGCTGGCTTCTTCAGTTACAGGTGTGCCTCCTTACATAAACATTTCCCTTGGCTCCGCTTGTAAAACTAAGCAGGTGACTAAACAGACAGCCGGGCCTTCTTATCTCTGTGTCATCGTGTTCTTTTCATCTCCAGCCGCGATACGGTGAGATAGGCTTCTTCAGGGCAGTTGGCCGTTTTTAATTGAAGCCGTGTTTTGGCTGATGCCGTACGTGGCAGCCAGATACACCTGCACACAAGGAAGACGCGTGAATCTGCCGTCGCGTTTAAGGCGTCCTGCCATTTATGGCCTCATGCTGCCGTCACAGTTTGGTCAGTTCAGTTATCAGTGAAGTCACCTCAGCTCATATGATGATCCACAACTAGTTCCTTGATGGAAAATCGCACCATTTTTATGACTGTGTTAGCAATGGGAAAACTTATACAACTCATCTGATGTCACGTGCTTAATAGCAATAACTTTACTTATATAGTTCCATTAAAAACAAGAGTTTACAAAGTGCTTTGAAAGACAAAGCAAAAGCAGGATACCCAGACGGCCAAACAAAACCGACGCCAAATTACAGTGAACTTAAGATAAAGTTAAGTTTTTTAATTACAGTAATTAAAAATTGTAATTACCGTGTTATTAAGCTATTTTCACCTTTAAAATTGTGTGTTTGTCTGTGCTTTGACTCCAGTTCTCTGTCAGTGGGCACCAAGACAGGCTACCGGCTCTTCTCAGTCACAGCTGTGGACAAACTGGACTGCATCCATGAAGGAGGTACCATGGAAACTGTCAGAACCCCGTCAGATTATGTGTGTTTTTGCTTGTTTGTACAAATCCAGTCACCCACACAGCAAGTGCATCATGACATGACCAGCATCTCCTCCCTAAGATGACATAACCGGACGTCACCACGGTATCATCTCAGCTGTGGTCACGATCATCTTGGTCACACAATAACTCAGACAGGCTGGGACGCGTTTGCTCTGCTGCACACGGTGGTTTAACAGAAGAACGCTCAGTTTAGCAGCAATGAAAGTGAAAGTTAAGAGTCAGTTTGAGGAAATTTCAACCCAAACTTCTTGTTTGTCTGGCGACTGGCAGTTTCTCTTCAATAAAGTGGATTGGCAGCAGGAATGATAAGAAAGGAGATTTTATAGGAACTGACAACAGAAGAAGATGTTACCATCGTGAATATACTGTAAATGCATTATTTTCATCAATGCTTCCGTATAAAATCCAGATTTAAGCCCTTTCTCCTCTCTCCCAGTGGAGTGTCCGGATGTCTACATAGTGGAGCGACTGTTCTCCAGCAGCCTGGTGGTGGTGGTCAGTCTGTCCATGCCTCGGCGAATGAACGTCTACCACTTCAAGAAAGGCACGGAGATTTGTAACTACAGCTACTCCAACAACATCCTCTCGGTCAGACTCAACAGACAGGTGAGAGCCTGAAATGCAGTCCTTCTGGTCTGTGCTGTTTAATCTAACGTATGTTCACGTGCTGATCCTTCTGTCTGTTGCCTTCACCTTCTGTATCAGCGGCTTGTGGTTTGCCTGGAAGAGTCGATCTACATCCACAATATCAAAGACATGAAGCTACTCAAGACCCTGCTCAACACCCCTACCAACCCCTCAGGTAACGCTCAGGCACAGTGACGACAACTTTCATGAAGTTTTTAGGGTTGTTTCATAAATAATGATTCATAGACTGATGTTGATCCATAGAAATACACACTTGGCACAACTCTAAACGCACATTTTCTGCTAAAATAAATAAATCAGGGTGCCATTTGAGAAAGCGTGAACATACATACCCATCTAAATGAAAGGGGAAAACCTGATTAGCAATCATCTGTTGTTAAAGTGAAGAAGTACACCTACTTTTCTAGGAACAGCTGTGTAAACATAACTGATTTCATGCATCCACCATAAATTACCTCGAGTTAAAATCACTAGTTTGCAGTGTATTCGTCAGATCAACAAAGAAAAGTCAATCATCCATCCTGCACAGTTGATCAAAAGGTTAAAAAAAAATGAAGAACTTGTGACCGAGAACAGAAGGTGCAGACAGACAGAGCTTCACTGCTTCACTGATCAAGGATGAAAAAAATACAGCTGTGTTCACAAATCATTGCAGACAGGATCAGTGAGTTTGGGTACAGAGGAAGTCAGCGGCACTGGAAACCATTAATAGGCTCGAAGAATAAGACAGCCAGGAATAAATCTGCAAAAGGACAGAGTAGCTTTTTTTTTCATGAGTTCAAATTCAACCTACACGCGTCTGATGGTGGAACATTTGTGTGGAAAAAGCCAGGAGTGGACTTCCAACTAGATGGTTTGGTTAAAGAATGGAAATGTTGAGAGAATATTTTGTCTGGGAGAAAATCAGTCTTAGAAATGGCCCTTGAAGAGATCTGACCTTAGTCCTATAGAATCAGTTTGTTAGTGCCGTAGTGTGGATGAACTAAAAGCTTTACTGCCTGAAACATTGAGGAAATGTTGACTACAGATGAAACTAACCCCTCCCATAACCAGACTGGCTAAAGAATGGCAAACCCAACACTGAAACACACTAACTGTAATCTTTAGTGAAGCCAATGTTAACTGTTCAATACGTTTTCATTTTAATTTATTTCATGATTTAAAACCTAACAAATTTCTTTTTATGTAATAATTAGCTTGACAAGTGTTCTCTCCTTTAAAAAAAAAAAAAAGCCATTTGCTTTTCTTGTTATCTAATGGAAGTTAATTATTACATCTTTTAGGAGTAGTTAAAAAGCTTTTGGGTCCCTGTATAGAACAAACATGTCTGTGTGTGTATATTGGTTCTGACAGTCTCTGACCAAAATCTTGGAAATAACTTTAATTCATGCAGACGGAGACTATTAAACTTTTCCTGAATACAGGCCACTGTGACCACAAATTACATTTACAAGATGCTGGTGAATGCTAAAACAGAGTGCAACAGGAGGTTTGCTAATAGTTGCCACCAGAAGCTACTTGTCATAGAAACTTTCAGTGAGGTTGTAGCAGAAAACTGACTGTACTGAACTGAGCAAGTGTGTATTTTAGTGTCTGATGAAGTTTGCATTTTTGACTCAGAGCTGCTTGCCAGGATGCACAATGCCAGAATAACCTTGCAACAGGAAAAACTCAATGAGAACTCAAATGATACATTTGCAAAGTATTGACGAGCAGTGTGTAATAATGACGAGAAAAGATGTGCTCATTTGAATGTATCACTTCAATTTGTTTTAGTAAAAAGTAGCATGAAGCACTGTGTTGAAAACATGCACAACTCCACGAGGAGGCAAATGGCAAGATTGGTTTGATAGGTGTGGATGATAAACAAAAGAAAAAAAAAAAGGGGAAAAACCTACATTCACCTCTTTACTTCCTGTTAGGTCTCTGCGCGCTCTCCGTCAACCACAGTAATTCCTACCTGGCGTACCCTGGTAGCGCCACCATCGGAGAGATCACAGTCTACGACGCCAACAGCCTGGTGAGGCGGCGCTAAACTTAAAAATTGCAGCTGTTGTCACGTAACTTGAAAACCCCTTGGTGCTAAATGAACCCATTGTTGGTGCGGATGTCATTAAAAGGCCTTGCTTGCCCCTTCAGAGCACTGTGACGCTGATCCAGGCCCACGACAGTCCGCTGGCAGCCCTCACGTTCAATTCCTCTGGCACAAAACTGGCCAGTGCGTCAGAGAAGGTGAGGACTTGATTCCCTTTGACCCCTCCTCCTGTTTTATTACCCATCAGTCTGTCTGATAGCGTTCTCCTCTACAGGGCACCGTCATCAGAGTCTTCAGCATCCCCGAAGGACAGAGGCTGTTTGAATTTCGGCGAGGAATGAAGAGGTTAGCACTCATATTTTCCTGGGGTTCAGTTGTGGACAGTGGACAGACTGTAGACAAGATGATTTGCGGTGTCCGACAGAGGCTAAACAAAGTTCATGTGACAGGAAGGTCAGCAGTTCAAATGACCCTCTGATTCCTTAACAGTTAAGAGTTGTGGTGAGTAAGATGCTTTATCTGGTCAGTAGCTGCTAAATGGATGTCAATTAGTCATGGAAAGATTAAACTGAAAGACAGTCATGAGTAGAGCCCGATCGATCCTGGATCTCTGGGGCCGAAACCAACTCTTAGACGCTAAAGAAGCCCAATATTGATATATCAGCCAATATTCTTGACACATAGACATGTAGAGTATGTTAGAAAGAGATGGGGCCATTCTTTATCATCTTTTTAGCAATATATTTCACAAACTAGTTAGCAGCCACCATTTGACTCGGCACCACTGTCTGTAATACGTACTCTGCTACATGTGCTGCAGACAGCACTGAAAGTGTCGTACACAATAGAGTTGGAGCTGCTCTGCTGGTAAAACTATGTGATGACAACATTTTGTCTTTCTCTGTTTCTTGTGTGTCAGATATGTTAGCATCAGTTCGTTGTCCTTCAGTGCAGACGCACAGTTCCTGTGTGCCTCCAGCAACACTGAGACGGTGCATATCTTTAAGCTGGAGCAACACAGCCCCAGGTAAACACACACACACTCTTTATTTCTTTTATTTTTAAGTACCAATTACAAACCAATTGAGACTAAATGTGCTGATAGATGTAATGCGATAATATACAGTAATGTGGTAATATGTACATGAGGTGTGATCAGAAAGTTCTGTGACGGTCTCTGGTGCGTGCACACAAAGTATGTTATGGTCATGGTCCATGCAACATATGTGAGCAGCAGCTATCAAGAGTCAGCATGCTGCATGACATTACATGACCAACAGTGAAACCAGGTTTTTGTTACCAGTGGTAAGTTCATGATTCCAGCACAAACTGGAGCAACAAAGACAACATCAGTCTGCGTTCGTCAGGAGCCCAGAATGAGCTTACTTTTCATTTTAAGTATCATCACTGGTGACGAGAAGTGGGTCTGCAGCTACAACCCAGAGCACAGACAAACAAAAAAAAAGCTGTGTCAGGTCAGCAGTGCTAGGTGCTGTCCATGTTGGTTTTTGACCACAAAGTGACAATCAGCACCTCCCTCCCGCCTTACACACCAGATCTTCCTTGTGACTTATTCATCTTCTTCCTCAAAATGACATCAAAGTTAAAAGGTGTTATTTTGACACTTTTTGGGACATTCAGCACCCACTGAAGATGGCGCATGTCATGGTTACATGCATAACATGACTTCCATGCAGCATTCCAGTCTTGACAGCAGCCTTGAGACTGGTGCAAGATAACTACTTTGAACAGTTCTTGATTTTTATTGACAGTATCAGACATGTTTGATCATACCTCATATACATAGATTGTGTAATAATATGCAGTAATAATCGGTGGTTGGGATGAGTAGTATGTTCCCTCACTATTAGTATTCATTGTTCTCTGTTTGGATTCCTGTTAACTTCCACCAAGGTGGCAACTCCTCCACTGGGGGTCCACACGCAACAAAGCATAACAGTAGAAACACAACATATAATATATCATTTTAAATCCAAATGTATATTGGTTCCAAATATTGGTTATCATCCTCCTTGATTACAAATAATCTATACTGGCCCTGAAAAAACAAAACAAAAAACATCCCGGTTGATCCCTACTGCATTTTTAATATAAAGCAGTTTTCACAGATCTCTATTCCCCTGTTACAACACAAAACTAATGTCTCCAGTAATATTGTTTAACATTATCTTTTGTACCTTAATCCATGATTTGCCTTGTTTCCTTTCAGTCGAGAGGAAGAGTCTCCAACATGGTCAGCATATGTGGGCAAAATGTTCACAGCAGCCAGCACCTACCTGCCCGCCCAGGTGTCCGACATGATGCACCAGGACAGAGCCTTCGCCACCGTACGGCTCAACATGTTTGGCTTGAAGAACATATGTGCTCTGGCTACGTAAGGCAGCACAAGAGAGCACAACAAGACAGGGATGCTCTTATCTGTATCTGTGCAAGTTCGTTTACATCCGGTGTATGTTTCGTTTGTCAGGATTCAGAAACTTCCTCGCCTGCTCGTGGCATCCTCAGATGGGTATCTTTACATCTATAATGTGGATCCACAGGACGGAGGCGAGTGTGTCCTTGTCCAAAAACACAGGTGTGTGTGGTGGGATGTGTCCTTCATAGATATTTGCATCTAAAGCCTTAATTAGCCCTCTGAACCCTGAAACCTGCCTGCGGATTTAAAATATCTTAAAAAAGAAATCGTTAAAATGACACTACTACACCACAGACTGAATTCTTAGATTTTGAGCTTTCCTACAGTCTTTGAACTACTCACCTGTGCTGTTCCATCAGGAAACTTAATCAAAACTAAGCTTAAAATTATGATTCACCAACCACGTGACAAAAACTTCTTTCAGCTAAGCTGGGCTGAACTGCACAGTGTGTTTACTCAGACAGGCGACATGTATGGAAACAATTAAAAAATATAAATAGTAACATATCTACAGTATGTGGAGTCACTGTTCCAGTATAACAGCACCTGTGGGCATTTAGAATAATGCTGTACATGCTGTACTTCTAGCTATAGTATTGTTCTTTCCATAGAGGTATAGGACTTTATATTGCAGTGAAAATTTGCATTTAGAAAAAAAATAAATAAATAGAAATGCCCAGAAGATGTTTGGAATTCAGAGGGTTAAAGTACACACTCATTTCGGTTCACTAAACCTGACTGTTAAATAAAAAATAAATAAAAGGAAAAGATGGGACGTGGATGCAATTATTTGCATTGTAAATTTGTACCACAACAAAATATTGGAGCTACGTTTAAGCCACCAAACTGAAAATGAAATGTTGAAGGACAGTTTCCAGAAGTAAAATACATACATCATCAATATGTTGGTTAAATTATATTGTGTTACACAGAAACAGAAATTTAAATTACAATACTGTTTTTTTATGGTAATTTTACTGGTGAAGTTGGGGAAAAGTTAAAATTGTAGTCCATTTTGTTATCGGTGCATTTCAAGCATCAGAATGTTGCAGATTGCAGCTTTAAAACGTCAGAACTGGTTTACGCAACGTTCTCACACTAAGTTGGGTGTCACAGTGTCGCTAATCCTCCGTCTGCTGTGTTCCTGCAGACTCTTTGACTTCAGCGAGGAGCAGGTGGAGCAGAAGGAGGAAGAGAACCCAGAGGATGTCCCTCCACAGCCAGCCAGCCAATCATACGCTGCCACTGTGGCTCTCCCTTCGACCCCGCCCTCCTCCACCACGCTCATGGGTGAGGCCTTCCTAATCAGAAACTGATGAAAACCTCTCCAAGGTTTACCACCGGCATTCTGAACCGGATACACAGTAGTTTATTTTTAAAGATGAAAACCATGTTTATGCTTGTTATACATGTCCATATGGCGTTAAAAGAATGTACACATTTCAAAGGAGGCAACAGTGTAGAGTTACATCTCAGCCATTTTACGGCATAAAGGCATAATTTTCATGGTAGATATATGTTTCCAAAGAGGGACTTCAAAGGTAGAATTTAGAGAGTATTACTGACAGTCCACTCACTGTCTGTTCTGTATGAGCCATGAAAATATGTGGTGTTTGTAGAAAGTCCTGACTGTAAATGGGAAACAAAGTGGCTTGAACTATACATACAGCACTATTCCATCATCTATCTACCATAGATAGATAGATAGATAGATAGATAGATGGATACTGATTATCTAAATACCATTTTTTTCTCTAAATATTTAGATTTAACCTTTAAACTCTACTTTTTTGTAGCTCTTATACTGCAGGTGTCATGATTTAACTGTGGCTCTCATTGTTGTTATGAAACTCCTGACAACGGTTTCAACCACAGAAATGATTTATCTGACAATTCAAAAGTTCCGTATGCATACGATTTATGACAGAAACACGAACAACTAAAATCTTAAAAGTGCTCAAAATTCATTTTTGACTAAATTAGACATGGAGTCTTTCTGTAAATTGTTTTCTAGCTCTAATAGTTTCTCCTCAAATGCTTCACATTTGGCAAATATGATGTAAGTAAACATCAATGTAGACAACTGTTTTTTCCGCTTTTAAAAAGTGGTGTAAAATACAACAGTTCTGTGTCTGAAAGTGAAAGGATTTACCTTCACTGAAAGTAAGTAGAAGAACTTTTTAAAGTGGTGGCACATTTTCAAAAAATATATAGTAATAGTATGTTATAGTAGCATAAGGCATCTGCAGTGCAAATGGTGCTAATTATACAAATCAAGTCACTGATATCTATAAAAGACATTTAAAACAATAGGCATGTGAAATTCTAATTGAGAAATGTGATTAATATTACTAATTACAAAGGTTTAACCCTACAATTTCATAAACCTTTTTACAAATTTAGTCTGAGGCAAAACGTCACATTGTTTCAGGATTATCATCATCATTTTAATGAACTTTGCGGTTTAGAAGTAGAGAGTAGAGTTTGTTTTTCTCATGATTATCAGCACATTCACTTTACCCAAAGCCCTCACGGAGGCTGATTTTACTTCAGTGTGAGTCCAGTCAGAGCTGAAGCGACGACACGACCGTCCATCCTTTCTAACAAAGCAGCAGGTGCAAGGAAGACTTCCCACAGGACACAGATGGAGGTCAGGCCAACAGGGGTAACAAAACCCTCCTCTGTCTCGTGTCTCTTCCTCCTAGGCTACTCTGAAGACGGCGGAGCCCAGAAGGGGGAAGTCATCCCTGAGCACGAGTTCGCTGAAGGCCCAGTTTGTCTGGACGACGAGAACGAGTTTCCTCCAGTCGGCAACCAGAGTAACTGACCAAACCTCCCCCCACCACTGCTCTCCTCCTCCCTGCGAACCCCTGCACAAAAATCAGACTTACTTTATTTCAAGCTGGGAGGAGCATCATCCTGATGACATTGTGGCACCCCGACCCTCCTACGAGTCCCCCACCCCCCTCCGCTGACCTCCAGTCAAACCTTTCAAGAATATTACTTCCTGGTGTCTCTTTATTCTGCGTCCCTCTCACTCTTTGTAAGGAATATAGAAAAAAAAAACACTAAAACAGAGTGGAAGGTCCTCTCATCTTTCAAAAAACAAACAAAAAAAAAACCCCTACACAACATTTGCTTAGACAGATTCTGTCTGAAGAGTCCTACTGTTAACTCCCATATGATGCCATTAACAACAGTGTTAAACATGTTTGAATAACCACTGCACAGCAAGACATTTACATTATTGTTGAGCATACAGTGTGTGTCGTTGTTGGACAGTACATATGTCTGTGTATGTCCCAACAGAATATTATCACGGTAGCAACGAAAGGAGAGACTGATATGGAGGAGAAACAAGAACAGTCGGGCCTGCTGCTGATGTAGAACAACCGGGGGTCAGATTCACAAAAATGCTCTCGAGCGAGACGCTTCAAACTCCACCTGAGCAGAGTGCAGCATCTTAAGATCGATCATTTCTGTCCATCAGGGCCCCCAGGAACTTCTCATTATTATCAACGGGCATTAAATGCATCATACCTCAAGGAAGAGATGTTCGCTTGAGACAGGAAAACATATTGTGTGATACGCTATTTAAAATCATGATACGTGCCGCGAGTGTTGCGTGACTCGCAGATGCAGCTGTGAGGCTAATTATGGTAGCAATAGAAGAGACTAAGAAACACTGCAGAGTCACAAATGTAACCTGATAATATGTTTGGAAGCTCTGTGGGAGGAGCAGTCAGCAGCTAAATGTGAAGAGCCCGAGCTGTACGTGACGAAGTTACAGGTCCTTGAGTTTCACCCCGAAGACCTTTTTATTTACTACATGATGCTGAATATGTTAACATGTAAGTCATTGTTATTTTTACATTGATGTATGAAATGTTCTTTTTTTGCAAAAAAAAACGTTTGAAGTATTACACATCGACACATAGACTTACCATGCGTAAATATATATGGAGGATTTTTACTGTGTGTATAATGTATATATAACATTTCTATATAGTACTGTTGTAATAAGTAACATAGTAATACCATGTGATTTGCCAAAAGGTGGCGCTGTTAGGACACCCTTAAGCTGCATTGAGCTGTTCAATTACTGGACATTGACACCAGAGACTCATTAAACCTGAGAAGTGACTCAACCTCTGCAACATGTGGTTTTGATTTTCTAAACGAGGATCATTTACATGATTTAACCGCTGCCTGATCCTGTCAGTAATCCAACGAAAAAATAACAAGGTGACATATTTGCACACTTTGTTCCTGTACCTTAAATTGTTTAAAAAACAACAACGTGGCTTTAATAACAGGGCAGCAGTTGGATCCATAAATTGTTGTCTGTAAGTTTTTGGATGGTGATACAGTTTTCATAATTTTGGCTCCGTACATCACAACAGATTTGAAAAGAATCAGTCAAAATGTGATCAAATTGAGACTTTCAGCTTTAATTCATGGGAAGAAATGCATTAGCCATTGTTTGTACAGTCTCTTTAGTTTCGCAGGCTCTAAAGTAATTATTTATCTAACTGATAAGCAGTTTAATGGCCAAGAGTGACCTGCTTCCTTGTTATTTAATGAGAAATTAACCCTCAGAACTCCAAGCAGTTTCTGGGCTTTTTTTTAATGCTTCTGTCATGTTTTTGCTCACTGTGGGCTCTTCTTTTAAACTACAATAAAAAGTCCTGAACCTCTATGGAATCAACACAACCTTGGCTAGAAGAGAGAAAACTCAAAAGTGCCTTTAGTGCAGTTTAACAAAGGTAAAATGCCAGAAAGTATATATAAGGAAAGAACAAAAAATCTGGGTTTAATTTCTTGAATTATCCATTTTACAAAAATTGAAAAAAACAAATCAACATGTAGAACATTTAAGAGCTGAGCCCAGAGCTGTTATTACTGACAAAAAAAACAAACGTGTAACTACAAACTATGGCTACATTTTTAATTTGTTTCCATACTAGTCTCTTACCTGCTGTGTATAAACACAGCCTGCAGTTCAAAAGAACAGTCTCTGATTTTTTTAAGGTGACTATTTGTCAGTATTCAGTCACTAATGGATTTCCGGTCGTGCTTAGAAAAACAGAGTTTTTAGTTTTTGACAGCATCTGGTTATTGTATATAACACAAGACATGTAGAATAGAGTGGTTTCGATGAATTAACATGACTTTAAACTTAGATTAGGATAATTTTCTTGATGAAACGGCGAACAAAAACCCTTTTATAACTTTTAAATCAAGCGAAATCCTGCTGAGGAGATAAAAGCATTATTGTAGATCTATGATCAAAAGATGCCTTCATACATGTTAAAACAGAGGGTTCACTTAAGGATGCAAGTAGTAGTAAAAGTCTAGAACATAAAGGCCTGATTAGTGTGGTGCATTTCTTATCTGACACACTGCCTGAAATGCTCATATGCTGATCTAATACATTTGAGAAAAGGCAAATGGAGCAGAGTTGGTGATCTTCGGTAGATTTATTGCACATGACGCAAAGAGGAACCTAGAACAAACCCAGCTGGTCTCGAGGTCAACTGAAGATGTCACAGAGAGCATCAACCAAGTCTGATCACCACCTGATTCTGGCTTCCTGTCATGAGCTGCGATCATCCTCACAGGCTTTTGTTTACATTCAAACCTCGTACAGTCTTTGTTTTCGGTACATCTTGTGATCTAAACGTTGTGGCCAGCACACTGTCTCCAACCAAGCATAGTGACGCATGGAGTGCTGACAGAACGTCCTTATAAAATCTTCTTTTGACGCTTCACATAACCGACCATCTGTTTTGTGAGTCACAACACGGGCTGATCCATAAGAACTCTTCCTATATGCATCTGTCATCAGTGCATTGTATTAGTATGGCTTTCAGTCTTCTAAATAATTCCCATCACTCCAGTTTTGCTCCTATGATTGTACATTTCATCATATGTAGTCATTAGATGTAGACACATAGTTAGAATGACCTGCTTGGGCATGCATTTGATTATCATTTCTGACATCGGCATTAGAAAACATGTTAAAAAAACTGCCCAGTTCTGGAAAAAGATTCTTCAGACGGATGAAGACGAACTTGTATGAAAAGGAGGGGAACAGCTCATGATCTAAAGCAGACCATGTCCTCGGTCTGACATGAGGGAAGCAGTGTTATGGTATGTGCATGTATGGCTGCCAACAGAACTGGGTCACTGGTGTTGTTTTGATGATGTGACTGCTGACAAAAGTAGCAGAAAGAACTCTGGAGTGTATAGAGCTTTACCTCATGCTCAGATTCAGTCGAATGCTGCAAACCTGATGGGATGGTGCTTCACGGTACATATGGATAATGAGCCAAAACATATAGTGAAGGCAACCCAAAAGCTCCTTAAAGCAAATGGAATGGAATGTTCTTAAATCCTGTAGTTGGTCGCCTGACCTCAAGCCAAGCAGCAACTAAAGACCGTACAGAACTGGAAAAGCATCCAAAGGGAGGAAACTCAGCATTTGGTTTTGTCAACGAGACTTTACAATTACGTTTGTTTGTTCCATTACTTTTGAGCTTGTAAGAGTGGAAGGACGACATTAAAAAAGGACGTAAATCTTAAACTGTTAAACCATTTCAGCTGAAACTCTACACTGTAGTCACATCTTGAGTGCTTCATTTAAAATCGTCGTGTACAGCGTTTAAACTGCAAAAACTGTGTCACTGTGCGAATCCTTATGGATCTGACTCCGTTATTTTTCCCAAAGTTATTGACCGCACAGAGAATTACATCATAGCGTCTCTACTAACTGGTCAAAGTTCGACCTCCTGCATCTCTTTGCCCTCTCCTCTTGTTTGCACGTCTCCTGCTGCGTCTGGACATTGAACCTCCCAGACAGCACCTTCTACAAACAAACTGCTGAGCTCATCCAGTGGAGATATTTGTCTCCACATCTGTTTGCTTCCATCTGTGAGCCTCTCTTATCAGCCTTTTGATTGAGTGTGTTTCTTCCCACCCTCAGCCCAGCGTGTGACATCGGCAAACAGCCTGTTTTGGATCGCAGCAGGGGGCTGCCGATTTGTCCGTGCTGTAGTCCGCTGTGGACACTGACTTGTCGGTGGCGATGTCCCATAACAGCTCCTCCCTCTTGCGGGCGATCCTCTCCGCCACCGCCTGGTATTCAGGTGTCTCGGCCTGCAGAGGCGTTTCCTCTGCTTCGTCACGCTCCAGGTCGAATATCAGCGGCAGGTCGTGGAGCTGCTGCCTTCCTGTTCCACCACCACATGCCTCTGCTGCACCTGTGAGGAAGCAAAGATGCGTGCATTAGTATTGTTTTCTTTACACTTCTGCCCTTCCCACACTAACATGAAAGGAGTTAGGTTAGCTGTGATTTCTGAAGATACATGTTGGATACTGCAAAAAGAAAGATGGAATTTGTGTGTAAACAGGCTGTGTCTATTATCATTTTGTATTCAACTGTAAAATGAATTCACTGCTAAACCACTAATGACTTAAAAGCATTCATAAAATGTAATTAGGTACAAAGTCATGATGTGACACTGTAAGAATGTAGCTGCTATTTTAGCATCATATCCAAAAATATGTCTGCAGACAAACAGCACAGACTAGTACCACTGTGCTGCTATTATATATACACACTCCACCATAGTGGCAGGACATTCCCAGCAGTACTGCGAGAGAAGTTAGTTTTGTCAAACAGTTCTATTTACAGTAATCTATAATATGTCTGTCTGTAGCGTGATTTCTTGTGGACCGTGGATACACATGACCTGTATTCGACCTGTACCTGTGATGTAGAAAGCTTTGTGTCTCCCAGTGCGAACTGTCTGCAAGTCACCAAATCTGCCTGCAGCACCGCTGTTAGGATGGAAGAGAAACTACAAGAAAGAAGAGTGTAAAACATACTCAGCTTAGCTGATAATTCCACTGACAACTCTAGGAATAACTTAAAGCTCCATTTAAAACTACAAGTGGGATTTTTGTTTACCTCATGACCCGTCTGTTCAGGATGCAGGAGGATGTTTGTGGCATCAATGCCATCATAGCGCCGGTCTGAGGGGGGAGTGAGCCCTGCCAGAGACAGAAGGGTTGGGAAGATGTCCATACCACTGCAAGAGGAGGAAGGTTACTGGTTTTAGTCATTAGCAGGGTTAGATACAGTCCTTAAGTTCTCCTTGGATTTATATGGATACATAAAGCAGCCACATGAACTGTAAGATGTATGCTATCTACTGATGATAAAATGTATGTACAGAACTGTAAGAGGAATGTAAAAGTCATCTGTGAAAACTGGTGAACTGTGTGTACCTGAGCAGGGCAGAGCTGGTCATGTTTGCAGGAATCCTTCCAGGCCAATAAGCCACCGTCGGCACCCTGTGACCTCCCTCCCAGGTGGTCCGCTTAGCTGAACCTCCACCTAACACACAGGAAAAACACGCCTTTAGAAATGCAACAGTTCAAAGCAAAAACACGTACTGAGGCTGAAGATACTGCCACATAACCAAACACAACAATTCATAAAGCATGAACATAAAGCATGGAAGAGTGCATTTGAACTGTTTTTTTTTTATACCTCTGCTGGTCTGCCATCTCCCTGTAAAAGGTCCTACACTCCCTGCATACTGGCACTTCTGTTCCCAAGGACCATTGTCACCTAGATACAGAGTGTTAAAGGTTTGTCAGGGCAGCACATGCTGGTACTCTGGAAGTGCAGGCATATTAACTCCAGCTGACTAACCGGTGAACCAGATGAGAGTGTTGTCTTTGTCTGTGTCATCAGATGTAATCTTCACCGCCTCGACCAGACTGTCTAGCTCTCGCAGACTGGCAGCGTACACTCCATCAGTGGTGGTTGTGGTAGGGGCATCTGGAGGGCGCGGAGGGGCCAAGGGGACGTGCATGTGAGCCAGTGCAATGTAGAGGAAATAGGGCTGACCTCGCTCTCTGGAGAGACATGAAATAACTGTGTCAGAAAGCACATGCTGAGAAATGCTGCTTTGAAAAATGTGCTCACAATTTTAGATTTTTCAGTAACGGGACATTAATAAAATCATTTATCCTTGAAAGACACACCTACATGAAAAATATCTGCATTAATTATACCTGAGCTTTTCCTGTTAATGGATTAGAATGTCTGCACTGACATCATCTATTATGGTGCAATTCACTTAAAGCTGCAAATACCACAAATACCCAGCTTCTCGTCATTAGTACCACATGTCCGCTCATGGTGAAATCAAAGCAAAAACATGTCCGACAACATTTAAAACACCATAAAGTCTGTTCTCTGTGTAGTGACTATATATTTTGTATTTGATAGCATGCAATACCAGCATAGAAAATTCATAAAATTGAACTAAAATACATGAAACTGTTGCATATTTTGATGATAGAATCATGTCATGTGATTCCAGCCACAGAGAATCAAACAGTTGTGTGCAGTGTTCGTGTTTCCTGCTTTAAAATCCATCCAGCCATTTCATTTTTCTTCAAAGGAATGTGGATTTTCCATCTGGAACGCAGCATTAGTCACTTGAAATAACCTCACTGAATGAAAGCCTGCATACTGTTGAGTGTTGTCAGCTTATGACTGATAACTGCTGCATCCGTTCACATGACCTCCTCATAGTATAGCATGAGGGCATGTTGCCTTTCACACACAGCTGCAAACAGCAGGGTTCACCGCCCTCCTCCTGTCCCTACAACACACACAAAGACACACTTTCTCTTCTGTATTACTGACAATATTCTTATCTCATGTAGGTAAATGTACAAATCTTCTGTATTCTCCGTGGAATATACGGTACAGTTAATGGGAATAAACTACTTTATTGTCACAAATTACACCAGAATCAACACAGCCTGGACACACTCAATAGAAAACTATCAGCAAAGCTTTCACAAAGGCAGACTGCACTACACTGTACTGGCAGGTAATCCTGTTATTAATACACCATCAGGAAAATACAATCACTGCAAGTCTCTGTAGGGTTTGGCCGTAAGCTGCTATTCCCAAGCTCCAAGGTTTACCAGAAACATTTGGCATTATGTTAAAAACAACTCCACTATTTCATCAAAAACCAGACGACATTATTCCGGGCGGACAGACAGACAGCTAGCTCTGGGCAGCATCTGCAGCTTCACCATTGTCACACCACCGTGTGTGTCTTTGTGTCCCTGAAGACCTACCAGGACCTGAAGAGGTTCGCCATGTTCAACGAATGGCGGTGGGCATGCCAGAGTGAACGTTTAGTGTCTTATCCCAGACGCATTCTGCAAAACTTGCTGGTTGAGTAATCCTGAAGAAACGCTCTTTCATCTTGCCTGTACTACTGTGTATCTACAGCAAAACGACAATAAACTTGATTTGATTTAATGTGTATGAGTGACTTTTCATCATTCCAAACTGCAAAGTGGGAAAAAAAAAATCATAAATTTCAGTGCGGCTAACTAACGTTAGACCAAAAATAAAGGTACTGAAAACACTGGTGGGTTGGGACTTTCCTGCTTCACTTTGCTATTGTGATAGACTGTATATAAAAGATGGACGTAACAACCACGACTTCACTCATTGGGTTGTGAAATACCATTTTGATGCCTTGAATCTGGCATTCAGCTGTCGTCATCTTGGTTTTTGGATTCTGGTTGTAACGAGTGAGGGTGGATCTGACACTTTGCATGGCAATATGGTGGCAACTTGGCAATCACACAACCCTGAAAACACACCCTGCTTTACTGTCTATTTTACTCTAAATGTAGTAGCATTAAGAAAGTCTTGAAACTACCGACTGAGACCATTAAGGCGGCTGTGGCTCAGGTGGTAGAGCGGGTTGTCCACTGATGGCAAGGTTGGCGGTTCGATCCCCGGTTCCCCCCACATGCCGAAGTGTCCTTGGGCAAGACACTGAACCCCAAATGGCTCCCAATGGTAGATTAGCGCCTTGCATGGCAGCTCTGTCGCCATTGGTGTATGAATGCGTGTGAATGGGTGAATGAGAAACATTGTAAAGCGCTTTGAGTGCCGCAAAGGTAGAAAAGCGCTATATAAGTGCAGACCATTTACCATTTACCATTTAAGTCATGAGGAAAATGTTTAGGGTTATTTTCTCATAGACTTCTATACTAAAGAAGTATACGCAACAGTAGAAACATTGCAGGTTTCAGGCATTTCTTTATTGGCTTCACTATTGAGACCCAGAGCCGGCATCTTTAATATGCAGTCCAAAGGTACTACCCACAAGCTTGAAAAGCTGCCAAAAAAACAGTCCCAACCAAAGTAGTACCCATAAATGCCTCATGGATGTCACAACAAACTACAACTAGACTGAGTGATGACTAATTTTAGTAGAGCTCTATAGTGAAATAAGAGAAAGTTTACGTCGCCAACTTCCTACAACCACAGACTACTCATCCTGCTCAAACAGCTCACAAATCTTGGGGCCTCAGGAGAGAAGTCTGCTGTTGGATTCATGTTGATTTACTTGATTTTAACACTGTCTTGTGGTATGCAAGATAATGAAGAACAAACATCACGTTCACATCAAATTTCAGTTCTCAGGTTTCACCCTCATAAACACTGTCTGTGGATACAACCAGAGACACATTTAACAGACCAGATTTTCCCAGCTGCTCAATCTCTGGACAACAAACTGGAAGGAGGGCCGGTGTGGCTCAAACACACAGGTTGCACAATATCAGCTGTGCTGCTGTCCCAAAGACCGAGCACCTGGTCGTACACTGCATGTTTGCACTGCAGCAGTCTGTCAACATCCAATACGGGTAACTCCCACAGACAGCAGTTAGGTTTCAGGTTATACAAGATTGCTGCCATAATTAACAGCTGCAACATGCCCTGACTGTAACCTTGTGTTTTACATAATGACTCCTAACCTCAGTCCTCATGGCTTCACGTTACTCCATATGATGCAGTGAAGGAATGGGCAAGTTTTGTCACATTATGTAAATTGTTTGGTCTACAACAACCAGCCTAATATATACTTATTTTTCATATTCTGTGTATCTGTGCAGCCATGTTGTACCTTGCATTGTGTATAATCCTGAGTGCAGCGGCTCTGTATTGTTCTGTTAGCGTCCACAGGTCAAGCGGCTGCTCCACAATGCTGCTGTTTTCAATCAGAGGAAGGCCCACCTTGGAATAACAGCCTCCATGTACACTCCTCTTCAATCTAGAGCATGAGATAAGTAGAGCATAATGACATAAAGAACGGTTTTTGGTTGTGTGAATGAGGCCATGAGGTGGCGGCAGGGTTTGGAATTAGTGTGGGCGATTTATGGAGGTAGGGCGTGCCCTGATCAGACTGGATTGGCAGTTGGTACAATTGACGTTACACACAGTTGTAGCTCTTGTGATCTAAGACAGGTAGCAGAGATTTGTTTGTTTGGTTAATCATACATCGGTTATGACTTCTCAAACACAAGTGTTGAAATCAGCAACACGGTGTCTTTCAGTTTCTTTTAAAATATCAACAATGCAACATATTAATGGAATATGAAAATTTTAGTCATCCACTTAAAATAGCATCCATTTACATGACTTTCAAACATTAATTTTGTATTTCTATAAAAAAACAAAGTGATCACCTGATCCCTTGAGGTCCAGATGGGTCACAGGGGACACACTGGGGCAGATTGTATCCTGGCATGTCGGTACAGCCCATATCATTGCTGTAGGGAATACCTAAATAGTAGTCAAAGCCTGTTCAAGAGACAAGGAGAACTTTACTAGTATTTAAAGTTCTGTGGTTGGTACACACTTACAGGTGTGAAGTAAAAGCTGATCAGATATGAAGACGTTTACTTCTGCCATCCCTTAATCTCAGCAACAACTAAATAGTCTTCCAGCTTTACAAGCGACAATGGCTACACTTCAACTGAAGAACCAATCGTCATCTAGCTCAAACTTTGTATAATCCTGCCCCCTCACTGCTCACTGCTTGAACTATTCAGAAAGAGCAGCCACCTCACAGTCCTTCAGGTTTATTTTCTTTCTAGAGCTCCTTCTGCTAAAAATGTCTCTGCCACGAGCAAAGCTTTCTAAAGGTTTGGCTACAAGAGTGAACAAAGGAGTCTTCATGCACTCCCAGCATCTGAGGAAACAAGGATCCAGTAGATAAATGTTATTATTGACAGCAATGTCAACACAACAAAAGGAAAATAATTAGTGTTAGCATGCTGTCCGGCTAATGTGGCTAACGCTACTATTAGCTTTGTTTAGAAGTCTTTGCAAATTGTAAAGCTGAGGGTCATTTAAAGATGGTGGAAACTTTAAGACTGATTTCAAACCAATAAACAGGAACAGTGTGGGTTCCTGTGCTTTCACATTGCCTGTCATGCTTTAGTTCAACCTGTGATCAGCTGGTGTTTGCATCTGTTTGCTTCTCTCCTGCTCTCTGTGCTCACATGTACTGTATTTAATACAGTATATGTGAGCACAGTAATAAAAAAACAGGAGTTATACAGTCATGTTGAAATTAACCATGTTTGAGCTGAGAAAATTGCGTGCAGTAACCCTCTAACACTGAGGCTGTGGACAAAGATATCAAGGCTTTCATCTCTGCACCAGTCTCTGTACTTCCCTTTCGCTGCGTATTGACCAAATATTTCCTGGGCAAAAAGCCGAGTATAGAACACTGGAGAGAAGCTCGGTCAATCAGGAAGGTTCTACAATGGCTAAAAGATGCTGACATGCAGGATTTGGGGGAGTGTTAGTGGTAGTTGGGGGGGTGGATATTGAGTCAGGTGCAAGTGCGTCACCCACAAGACACAGCTGGTTTAGGATTAGTGTCTCTGTTTAGTCTGTTCCCTGCAGCGAACTGATGGACTCACTCACTCAGCTCGACGTGGCTGCAAAGGCCTAGAAAGTCTGGCTGACACTGTAACACTGAACTGGGACATACAGGATGATGCACCAGGAAAGTGCGTTTGCTGTTTTGTGTGGCATATGGAAATGCAATTACATAATGCTTCAAATCATTCAACTGGTAGATAAACTTCTGTATGCTTGTCTCAGTAATTCACCTGTTACCAAAAGTGCTGCAATCATTCAGCAAATCGTTGAAACTGGACTGTAACCTTTTAGTAACTTTACATTTGGATGCATATATATTATCAAAATGCTCTTTATTTTATCTTACTCTTTTATGAACCCACTGACCTCTGTTAGTCGGACTGTATGGTCCATTGTGTCCCAGGTGCCACTTCCCGATCATGGCGGTGTAATATCCTGCCTTCTGTAGTAGCTCAGGCAACGTTACTTCAGACAGAGGCAGACCGGCTACAGAGTTCACCGCAAAGTTATGAGTCACACCGTTTCTTAGACCGTAGCGACCTGTCAGGATCGCAGCGCGGGATGGAGAGCACGTTGAGGCTGGAGAGTGGAAGTCTGTGAATCTGAAACAAAAAAACAAGAATTTCAGACAAAAAACTACCAAAAAAAAAGTTCATTTTGAAAACAGTTTACTGTTGCTTTACATTTTTGTCCTGTTTTAATTAAAGATAATACTAAAATCACAGAAATAAAGTGTTCATTTACACATTAAGTGTAACCAAAAAAAACACCCACATCAAAAACATGCATTTTTAGAAATGACAATTTGTTCATTTACAACTTGGAATTATACCATTTTTTTCCTCAAACGAAATCAGCACAAAATATTTGGTTATTTTACAAACATCTGCTATTATTTGAAAGAAAAATAAGGCATATTAAAACTTTAATATTTGTAAACAAAAAAATAAACTCTTATTTTACAGATTTTACCAGTATAGATAATATCAAGTAAAATCCCAGATGTATTAATTTACAAAGTATTATTGTATTTAAATTAGCTAAAAATATCATTTAACAGATATTTCCTTTTTTTGTTTGTTTATTTTTTAAACAAATTTAACCAGTTTTTGAATATTTCAGTATTGCCCCATTTTTAACATATTTCTTCTGGCACTCCTGCTGCCAGACTGTCACTGTCGTCGTATGAATGCTTTGTGTACCTCAGTCCTTGCTGTGCCATCAGGTTGAGGTAAGGTGTGTTGTTGGCTTTCTCTTCAGCCTGGTTAGCATCCAGGTCGCCCCAGCCGATATCATCTGCCAGTACGATGATGAAATTGGGCTTCTTACTATGAATCTTGGCTCCACGTTGGGACACCGTGTGGAACAGCAGCCCACACAGCAACGCCCCAGACACAAGCAGCTGGGTCAGGCCCACCGCCATTTTGGGTCAAAATCTGAAAAAGAGTAACACAGGTTTCACTCAAAGTTTGACTCGTACATGCTATTATTTAAACCTTTATGGTGTTTAAACCATAAACCGAGATCCAAATCCATACTGACAAAATTAAGATAGCAGCAAACAGTGTAATACAGGAAATAAGGACAGCTAGATGTCCCGCCTTAACCCAGTTCCACCAAAAAACCTTGTTTCTTGTGTGCACGTAAACATAGAAAGAGTGATAAAAATCAGATGCCAGTGACTCACTACTGTCCGTTTGTTTCATCGCACCTGTATTTCCTGCTATACTTGTATATCTCCAAGACACAAGGACTAATGTAGAGCAAAATGTCCTGAGAAGGACACATGTCTGCAGGGAAAGCTGATATTTCACAGGTTTAATCAAAGAGTTGAATGAAGATTTGGTCACGTCAGAAATGTTGTTGACATTTTTCAAATCTATTTTTAGGTTGTGGAGTTGTTGGCTCATTTCCACAGGGAACACCAGCCAGGAGGATCTCTGACCAATTAACATAAAATATACTCACATTTTCTGTTGGTTACGTTTATCGTGGGGTCTGAGGGTGATCTGGCAGAACATTTCTTGCATTATGGTGAATTTTTTTTCCTACCAGTTTTCTTCTTTCTCAGCATTGATCTGTGTTGATGAGTCTATGGAACGTTATGGCAGGTTTCCTCTATTTTTTTAATTTTTAAACTAGGTGGAGATGTATCCCCTGTGCCGCCACCAAAATCTATCTATATCAAATAGAACGTTTTTTTTAAAAATTATTTTATTTGATGTATTTAAATATTAGTTTTTCATGCGGTACAGCCTGAAGCCACACACAAACTCTTTTGCTCACTTTCTAAAACATCAAAAAATGTTTGGGCCCAACAAAAAAAATCTT
>NW_007578737.1:196596-242759 GCF_000690725.1 Stegastes partitus
CTATGAATTTAATATGAATACATTAGAGGACGACTGCATGTAATGAAGTGGCGGAATTACTTGCAACCAATCATGAACAGCTCTACACCCGGAGTTATAGGAGGCTAAGTGTGTGTGTGTGTGTGTGTGTGTGTGTGTGTGCAATGGGGGGGTTGTACAGAGACTTCGTGAAAGAACTGGCTGCAACCAGATCCATTTAACCCCCCCTCCTCCTCCTCCCTCCACCTCGTGTGTCTTTATGAATGTGAGCTGTATGACACACAGCGTGGCAGTGTGTGTGTGTGACTGTGTGTTTACGTGTGTGTGTGTCTCATAGCGTGTCTGCGGGACAAAATGTGCATGTTTACTTCACAAAGTTTAGCGGCTCATTGACGGAAGCAGCGCGCGACACTCGCAGGAATCTAGCAGCGGCTCGAGCGACGGAGAGAACGTTTACCGTGAGAAAGTCGCTCCTCCTCACAGGTGAGACACCAACCCGCGGTAATGAGAGGTTTAGTGACGTCCGAGTGAGTTACCTGCAGTGGAACTACTCTGCTGGGGAGGTCTGGAGGTAAATGTGAGGCTCAGACAGCAGACCGGTGAAGTTAGTGACGAGGCGCGTGGTAAATGTCGCCCGCAGACAGCACGAGCCGCCGCTGTAGTGTGTTGTGTCGGCCGCACGAGGACGTCCGGAGCATGAAGGCTGCTTCTAGTCAACATGAGTAAACCCCTCCCACTGGTTTATTCACACACACAGACAACTGCTTTAAACCAAGGAGATTATATTGTTAATTCTGTTTAACAGGGCAAACTAACTCAGCGTAGTAAATAACTGTGTGTTTATGTGTGTGTGTGTGTGTGCAGTTAACACAGCCGCTTCTACAACCAGCCTCATCAGGGCGATGGGTCAGTGTGTCTGTTAGGCCATTCAGCTGAAGGACATTGAGAAACCCTATCATGAAATGTTTTTGGTCTTGGTCAAAATTATTCTAAGTGTTTGTGTTGTCGGATACACACAAGTAAAATACTTGTTATTTTAATTCATTGAAATGTAATTAAAAACAAAACAAACAAACAACACGTGGCAACATTGGAGACACCCTTTTTAAAAAAGGACCCTAAATCCAACCTGTACTATTTGTCAGTAAGGGCTGAATAACATGAAAAACAGACAAATAAACAAAAAAAAAAACCTGACTTCAGATATATTGACTGATATTGCAATAGTCTTAATTTTAAATTTCAATTGGGAATTTTTGAAAATGTTGCCCAATTGTAATGCCTTATAATAACGATTACATTTGTTTTTGATAATAATCATCGTCATTTTAAAAATATATATTTGTACGCACCTTTCTTGACACCCAGGGTCACTTTTTTAGTCTTGATGAACAACCCTTAAAAGTTTTTGTTGTTAAGTACACAAGCTTAGATTTACTTTAGTTTCACTCTGCCAGCTCTTGTGTTAATTATACTATTCTAAAATTTAAATGTGCTGAACAGGCAAATGTATCAGTCAAAATGTGTTGGTACACTGATTACTGCCTGTGTGTGGACATTTATTCGAGGCAATTCTGTTTATGTTTGTGCATGATGACGTTCGTGTTCACTTAATTTACAGAATAAAGTGCCAAACAATGACCAAGTACCAGACTGAGTGAGTGTGTTAATTTAAACGTTACAGCAGGTGTACAGAATAGCAGGAAGTGTTTATTTTTCTCCAGCACATGGTATGTGATATGTGAAGTCAGCTGTTTGAAAAGGGAGTGTTTACACCTGCTTAGCATACCAGTGCTGCCTATGAAAGCAACCTCCTATTGGGAAATTTGTCAAAAACTGGGGGGTAAATTACACAACGGATTTCTAAGTTCATAGAATCATCACGAGGTCAAACAAAAGTAGAACAGGTTATGAAACTAAACATAGTTAGACTGAGCCACGTTGGAAACCCTGAAGAAACCATGTATTCAGAAGGATGTAGAAATGATAGTTTATTGTCCCAAACAGTATAAAACACAAACTAGGTCAAAGATATATTATTAATGTCATCTAGATGGTGTTAAAGGTACTGTGATGTACACATTCATTCTGGATCATAGACTATAACATTGCTGTGAGTTGGTGGTTATGCATCATTCTTGAAGTCCATCCATCCATCCATCCATCCATCCATCCATCCATCCATTATCTATCTAAATTAGAAGGGGAAAAAAGTTTGCTGAAGAGGAAAAACTGTAGTCGCCAAAGGGATCGTGAATTTGTGTTATACTACGTGTTGAATACTCTACAACACAAGGGCTGACAGAGATAAATGTTAAATAAAATTTTGCAACCCTAATGCTCATTTTATCCAGAATTGGGCTTAAAGTCCACCTCATATGTTGTAAATCTACTTCACTGAAGCACAAAATGCTAGACAATCTAATTTTACCCGACTCTCCCCCAACGGCATTAATAGTTGATGAGGCCCACCCTTATGCTCAGAGAGGCTGAACTGTAACTACTGCTGGCAGTATTCTCCTCCTTACCATCTTTGTTTACGCGTTAACCAGTAAGAACCACTTTATTATAAAAGCAAGCAGCTAAAGAGAGAGGAGGATCAAATCAGCTCCGTACCTGCTGCCCTTCTGTGAGCCGGCGGTCATCAGGTCAGCTCACAGGTTTGCCACCTTTAATCTAGCGTGTGATGAGACGAGGAGCAGCTGTTTTGTCGTCGAGTGACTCGGGCATTTTGCAGCTGTAAAAACATAAAGTTGACGCGTGTCCAACGGGCTACACAGGACGGAGGCGCGTTCACCCGCTGATGCTTGATGGTGTTTGCAGGATTTCATTGTCCTTGCCAGAATATTTTACGCTTTTCCTCAAGTCAGTGATCAAGTCAAAGTATGCACATTTGATTTCTTATTTTATATTTAAAACAGTCATTAACACTGCTGTTTCTCTTTACAGGCCATGGCGCCATGTGGAGGCAAGGGGTTAAGGTTCTTGGGGCCCAACGTGTACTCGGAGGCTCCTGACGGCGGCTGGGGATGGATGATCGCTGTGGCCTTTTTCTTGGTGGAAGCCTTCACCTATGGCACCATCAAAAGCTTTGGTATCTTCCTCCAGGACCTGATGGAGGAGTTTGGAGAGACCAACAGTCGGGTCTCCTGGGTCGTTTCCATCTGTGTGTTTGTCATGACCTTCAATGGTACGTTCAGCTGCTGTAGTTAGCAACCCTGCAAGTTTACACTGGAACTTGAAAGGACAATGAAGTTGGGAGCATTGTTGTACCATCGTCGATGCTGAACAACAGTTTGTTTATCCTCAGCTCCTCTCTCCTCTGTGATGACTAACCGCTGTGGCTTCCAAGTTGTTGTCATGACTGGAGGGTTCCTCATCTCCTCGGGCACCATCGCCACCAGCTTCACCAGCTCCATTAACGAAATGTACATCACATATGGAATAATTGCAGGTATCACTTTTGTTACTTTCCCCCCCTCATTTAAGTGCTATTAATCTTTGAATTTGTTCTTTAGCAGCATCTGTAGGTAAAATACATGCTTGTCTTTTCACCTGTGCAGGCCTGGGCTACTGTCTGACCTTTCTGCCCACTGTGACCATCCTTTCCCAGTACTTCAACCGCAGACGATCACTGGTTACAGCTGTGGCGTCTACTGGAGAGTCCTTGTCGATGTTTGCGCTGGCACCAGGTGAGAGCGAGAGCACCCACTGACGAACCACAATGTATGCGGTTTGTTGTGTAGTTTGTCGAAATATTTAGTGACTGGAAACAAATACTAATAGAATGCATGAGGAAAATGTTTCATTGGAAGAAGCTGGAGCAATTTTAAAGGATGAATCCAGGAATTTTCTGTAATTTTCTTACTGCCAGCAATTGCCAAGAAAAAAACGTAAACAGTGAACTGATCCTACGGACAAGTATTCTCACAGGAAGGATGATAGGACACAAGCTTCCCTGAAAACATGATTTTTGAAATTTTGGGGAGATGATCTCTGACATGTTGACAGTGTTTTTGCTATGATTTATTCATCAGTCATTAATAACCTATTTAAAAAAAAAAAAAAAAGAAGATAGCAATTTAAAATAATGTATCAGTGAGTCACAGCATTGCACTGATGACAGGATTTTCCTTGACATGAACGTGGGCACTTCAGATTATTTTCAGTCACAAACACCATCCTGCTGCCATAAATACTCTCTGATTACCAATAAATACACTTTCTGCTCTTGTTTGTGTAGTATCAGAACAGTTTCCTGCTGTCTCTTTCTAGTATAGCTGCTTTAAAATCGCTATTTAGAATTTGAAGTGTCTTAAAGCTGTATTCTTTCTAATGACCAGCAGGGGGCGATTCATCAGGTTGCAAAAAGGAAGTTCGACTGTATAGAAGTCTATTAGAAAACTACTTCCTTCTCACCTCATTTGTTACCTCAGTAAAGGTTTTCCTGATCAGTTCATGGTTTCAGTTGATAGTTTCACATCTCCTTCAATACAGTATGATGTCCATTTAGTAAAATATGCTCCCATTTAGAGTAAAATAGATAACAAAGCAGGGTATATTTTCAGGTGGGACTGCCTTCTTATTGGCAGGTTGCTACCTTATGAGCGTACGTAGCGTCTTTGGGGCCAAATTCCAAACTCGAGTCTTCAAAACAGTAGTCACCAAACCCATAAGTGACGTCAATGACTAAGAGCCACACAAAGCAACCAAGAGAAACTGCTTCTTTTAGGGTTTTTTGTTGATGGTATTTGTTGACAACAAGATCATGTTTGCTGTTTTCCTTCATGCCTACTTTCACAGCAGCCTATATACAAGCCAGATCTTGAACAATACATACTTACTGCTACTTTTGCAGTTTTATTGATCACTTATACTGTGTACCTTCTCTTGTCTCTTAGCCTTTTCTGCATTAAGGGACCGCATCGGCTGGCGACATACCATGGCAGTGATAGGAGCTCTGCAAAGCATCATCATCATCTGTGGAGCGCTGCTTCGTCCCATCATTATCAAACCCAGAGGGAGCAGGATGACAGAGATTGACACATCGTCCCCAAAAGAACTCGAAGCCCTCAGTACAGGAGAGAATGCAGAGGGCACGAACCCAGAGGACTCTGTGACGACGGACAATGAGCTAACCAGAGCCTCTGTGAGCACTGGAGACTCTGGTGTTCAGTCTCTGAAGGACACCGACAGCAGCAGCCCAGAGGAGAATACGCTACTGCGCAAAGAAGCGAGGTTAGAGCTGGAACAGAAACCTGTGGAACACATTGAGGTGGAGGTTAAAGAATCTGAAGCAGAGGACAAAACGGACAGAGATGCAGATAAACAAGTGATGAATAATGAAGAAATCAAATCGGTCAATGAAAAGCTACCTGCAAAGAAGCCTAAACTCTTGGATTTTTCCATCCTCAAAGAGTGCAGCTTCATTTTGTACTCTCTGTTCGGACTGTTTGCCACTCTGGGCTTCTTCGCCCCTCAACTATACGTCATTGAGCTGAGCGTGAGTCGAGGTGTTGAACGGGATCGCGCCGCCTACATGCTCTCCACCATGGCTGTGGCTGAAATCTTGGGTCGATTCGCCATCGGATGGATCCTGACGAGGAAGCAGGTCAGGACCAAGAAGCTTCTCGTGCTTCTGGCATGTGTGATTGCAATGACTATGGACCTGGTGGGATTTACTTTGGTTACAGAGTTCTATGGCCTGGCTGTGTGCTGCGCTGTGTACGGCTTCCTGATGGGAACACTGGCATGCACCCACATCCCCATGCTGGCCGAGGATGATGTGGTGGGCATAGAGAGGATGTCTTCAGCTGCTGGCGTCTATGTGTTTATCCAGAGCTTTGCTGGGCTGGCTGGACCACCGCTTGGAGGTGAGAGGAATGTTTTAATGTCACATTTACGTGAAATAATGCCTAAGATTGAACTTTTCCACAGCTTGATGCTTTACTTTGTGGTTACTGAAATCTAATTTTGGCTACATTAGAAATGGAAATTATTTTTTTATACATAAATTTGGAAATTTAATTGATTAAATGCAGTAACAATTCAAATATTTTAAGACAGTGGGTAAATGAGAATATGTGATAGGTGATGAGATATCAACAACAGACAGAGTAAGAAATGCTAACAGATGACTCGTATATGATTCCTGTACTGAAATCATGATCTAGAATTTTACATTTATGACTTGTGATAATGGTAGAACTGTTTTCTTTGTCTTTGAACTAAACTTCTATAAAGTTTGCAAGAGACAGATTAAGAAATTGTTAAATTTAGGACCCTTGCTCCCTAGTAAACACCATGTCTTGCAAACTAACACCCTTCTGTTTGTAGTTTGGGCTTATGGTCTGCCATTTATACATTCAACAGGTATGAATTGAAGATAGTCGTCGGTAAATTCTCTTAGCCAAATGGAACATTTTAGATATCCATAATGTCATATTGTAATGTCATTACAGCCCAAAAATGCCCCTTTTACCTCTCGTCTTATCTTTAATTTCTCTCAATTCAACTTATATACATTGTCCTTTACTTTTATATTATATTAGCTTTAAACCAGTCAGAATGGCATTGTAGATATCTTGTACTGGAATTCTTCCCAGTGGAAATTCTATTTTAAATTAAAGTTTTGATTTAGTGAAAAGATGTTGCAGATATATCCAGTTAAGTCAGAAGCTACTGCAAGTGGGAGACAGAGGAGGGAGCAGTTTGCTTTGCAAACAGCAACCAGACTCTGTATTTTTAGCTAAAACTATTAGAGATCAGGAGTTCAATGTTCTGAGCCCATCCAGACATTGTCATCAGTCCTCAAGTCTGTCTGGAGACACAACATTTGCATGACGCTGTAAATTTCAACCACAAGTCTCTAATGAATGAAGTTCCTGTTCTGCGTAAACCCCCTGTTGATAAGTCCAGTCTTACCCACCACAGCGATGCGTCACAATTCGCTGACTGTGACGAGTCTTAATTATGTTTGAGACGTCTGCAATTATTTGTCTGAAATAGTCAAAACCGAATTATCAATATTTCTAACTGCCGTTTTGACGAGTCTGAAAGACGTTAGAGATATTTTGAGTAAAAATTCCGACTAGCTGCAGTGTAAAATGACACTGTTGATGCCTGTGATGTTGATTCTGGTTGGTCAGACTCAGGTCACAAATGCTAAAATGGCTTGCTGGATGGGCTGGATGCTGTTACTAAAAGTTGTGCTATTCACGCCCAAGCTTAGAAGACAACCTTGATGACGTCACTAATTATATTGTGACTTTCTCAGGCCCTGCCGAGCCACAGAAGACATCGTACAACTCTATTCACATACCTTCTTTTGTCTCTCTCCAGGAGTGCTGGTGGACGTGACTCAGAACTACGGATCGGCCTTCTACTCCTGTGCGGCCGGCATGGCAGTGAGCGCCCTGTTCTTGGGTTTGGTAAGACCTGCTAAGAAAGGACTGCTCTGTAGGAGGAGAAGCTCAAAATACTCTGAAGACGTACATGAAAGGACAGCGGCGTCTCAGGAACGGAGTGAAGAGCAGAAACCGGACAAAAGAACAAGCGGTCCAAATGACTGCAGCGAATCTGATGCCAACTTTGACAACAATCAGGGGGAGGCTACAAGAGATGTCGACGACGTCAGACGTTTTGCTTGAGGTGATCTAGAATAAGGATAATAGAAAGGTAAAGCCATGTAAGGGGTAAAAAGGTGAAGGCTACTGCAGGCAGACTGCTGGAGTGACAGTGGAGAGAAACACTAAGTGCTTAATATCTGCCATTGTAGCTCTGGTTTCTGAGAGCCATCTTGAGAACTTTTAGATCACAATCTGTATGTAGCAATTGTGCCTTAATTACCTAATGCACCAAACAGTGTTTTTACATCAAGTCAGCAACACTAAGATTAAAATTAAACTACCTTTAATTCATCTTTAAGGAAGTAAGTCAGCGTATTATATAGTCTTGCTGTAATGTTCACCGGTCTGAGATGCGACTGGAAGGCTTGGACCTGTTCAAAATGAAGCAGAATTGATGGTACCGTAGATATTCCAAAGAGACGTAACACTGCCGCTTGTTAATTACCTGCCGGTGATCACTATTATAACGATAGACCAGAAAAACTGTGACGCCAAGTAGCTGCAAGAACACTAAGCTGCACCAGACTCTGTAACACTCGTTGTAGGAAACACACAAAGCTCAGGACTACGTGATTTAAAGTGTTCATTTTTAATCAAGCTGTTAGCAAGTTGACAATGCACTGTTATGTAATATGGGATGTCAGACTATTTTTGTAATGAAAATGTGTTGAATCACAGTAAAGCAACAACCTCTGAATTATGTGTAACCGCTTATGTTTGTATCCATTTATTGCTCACGTATTTGTCAAATCGTCACGACCAGAAATACCAACAGAAAGCTCATAGATGAGTTACTCACCTAATATAAATACATTCTTAAAGTGTCCCAGCCCAGCAGACCTGAGGTGAAAACATTTCACATTTTATGTACAAAGTGCATGTTACTGTTATTTTAATATTTAAAATAACAGGTGTTGAGCCAAAGTGCTTTCCAATAGAAAAAAAACAAGACAATTTACCTGACCAGGATAAATGTTAAGGTTAAGACCCTTCAACATTATATATTGTGCAAATTTATAGCTGAGAAAATCTGAACTAGAACCATTTTTTAATGTATTGTGGAAACAAAGGCTCCCGCAGCATGTGTCACCATCATGTCCCCATGTTTCAATCAATACTGATCAATATATAACTGTTTCAAAGATATGTCATAGCCAATACCCCTCAAACACAACACAGAGTAAGCCTAGAGATCATTTTAAGACAAGATTCTGCTTCGAAAATCAACAGAAACATTAGAGCGTCATGTAATTGTGCCTCCCCTTCATATACCTTATACAGATTCCTTGGCAGGCGCTACAGTTCTTCTTTTTCCAGTATGTCCAAACACCTGCGGAGCCACAGTTTGGATGTGTGAAAGGCTTGGGTGGGTTTGGGAAAGTGTGTCGCAGGATGAGAGGCAGAGGCCTTCACTGGTCCCGATGTTCCACTCTGACCCTCCTCCATCCACTGCAGTAAGGCCTGTTGAACACAAACACGACGTATTAAAAACGTACAAAACAAACCTAACACCTGACTGAGTAGGTGAACTACAAAAATGAACACGGGAGGAATTCCTGTAAAAAACTGCTCCAGTTCTTAAGACTCGATGTAATGTAATTCCAATTAGTGTAGATAATTCTTACATTGTTGATGTTTGAATGGAGTTTGTGACAACAACCTACTTCACTGAGATTAAGTTCTACTGGGAACATTCTCAGAACAGCGCATAGATGTTACTAGAAAGCGGGCTGAAATAATCAGGATTACTTTGACATGTGATACTTGGCGTGAACTCGTGACCCAGAGCTACATTAGTGAGTCTCTAATGATCTTCTACTATTTTGGAACGGTTTCCCTGAGTCTGCTATGGAATCTAATTTAGAAACGAAAATCAGGTGATGCTTGTTAGTCTGTCTTAATTAGAAGTTAACAGAAAAGTGGAAACACTCTAAAATAACAAACGCTTTTCCTTACCAGTGGGTACGGTTTTATTACCTTGTATCTTTGAGCTATTTTGAAGCCCACTGAGACGTGTATTTTGTGAAGGCAGATGGGACAGAAATCCAAGGGCCTGCGATCAGACTCCTCGAGGTGGTTGGAGCCCTGCATGATGCAGTTCAACCACTGGCAATGTCTTATTCCAAACATATGGCCAATCTCGTGGGTCATGGTCTAGAAAGAAATATTTGGCATTACAACACACTAACAAAAAGGCTGGACGTGACATGTTTTATTCAGCAGTAATGAGTGCTTCAAATCTCTGAACCTCAAAACTCATCTGTGGGTTTGAAATCTTTAATCAGTGTAAAAAAACATAACGAATTTCACCTTTTTGTACAGCGCTAGAACTAAACACGTGACGAGCTGTTCTGTCAGAGATATCTCACCACAAAGACTTTATTCTACAGGTCGTGTTTTTAAAAATAGTTTCTAGTAACCAGACCCTGTAAACATTTGTTTGTTTTTTTAAAATCAGTGCTCCTCTGTGCAACTAACAAGTCAATTTTTGACTCAGTGGCGACCAACAGTCAGAGAATTCAGTTGAACTGAGTTGAACTGCAGGTTTTGTTTACACAGAGCAGACAGGACACAACTATGGAGACAAATTAACCCCCTATTACCTTCAAATTTACTGATATATTTTATCCTCGGGTTCAATTTGACCCAAGCAATCTTAAAAATTAGATCTTCAGAAAATTTCATCATTAAAATTGTTACCCAAGTTTATGTGTAAATAGCCCTTTAAACAGAACTGAAAAATGATGTCAATGACTTATTTAGAGATGTTAAACATCGAGTTAAATTGACCCAAAGATAATAGGAGGGTTAAAACACATGTGGCCACTTCAAAAAATGTTGTACATGTTACTTAAAGTTGTTTTTTTTTTTTTTTTTTTGTAAAATATATAATCAAAGAATTTGACTTTTGTTTTTTCTTTTATGATGTATGGCACTATAACTTTGTTATACTGTACATAATCTGTTTTTGATTCCTCTTTATTTTTAGCCATTCTTGTGCTGTTTCATCAAAGTATAGGACTTTATATTGTAGTGACAAATTAGCCCACAGTGAACAAAAAACTGTTCAGGGTTCAGAGGGTTAATCAGCAGTACTGATAAACGGTGATGAACAAATGACCTGAAAAAACACTCAAAGGTTCGTAGTACCAAACCTGAGTGGGTGGAGAAGTTTCTTAATAACCTTGCAGGATCGAAGCAGCAAAGTGCTGGTGATGGGTGGAGTGTAATATCCCTCAAACACAGAGTAGTCTCCCTGCCTTGGCTGAAGCCGTTTCTTCAGCCTCCCAGCATAACTTCTGCTGTAGAAGTTGTCATCGTATCTGGCAAAGCTGAAAACACCCATACCTGTAGAAAAAAGAAAGGACATGTGTTTCACTTTAGCACCATCTAGTGGCGACTCAGACACATTAGTGTGTATGACTGATGAAGATATTTTTACTGATCCTCGTCCTCATAACTCATGGAGCAAAGCTGTTTTTCTATTGTATTATTTTATATATTTTTGAACAAGACCTCACCCATACTGAGCGAAGCCTGTCCGAAAACAAAGTTCCAGGAGTCTTCAGGGTAAAGGTCAATCATGGTGATTCCAACAATACAAAAAGCATCTTTTGGTTTCTTGTTTGCCAGAAATCGCAGAAGGTCACCTAAATTTCAAATGAAAAGAAGAATTACAACACAGATCCCTCCCGTCCTGATTTAGCTTGCTGCATTTTTACCGTTAAATAGATTAGCTAGATTAAAAGCATCCTAAACCAGAGTGAGAATAACACAATGAAGGCAAGACTTAGATACATATATATATATATTTTTTTAAAACTGCCTGAGTTACCGGTGCGGATCTGAAGGTTGTGTGAGTTACTGTTAACCCTGAAAGAGCATCCCGTTTCAGACACAGGGACTGCTGGCAGCAACTTGACGGAGAGCCCGTAGAAGAAGGCCTGGCAGTAATCTCTGAGCCACTCCACATACTGGTCTGTCAGGGCCCCCACCTCTCCAAACGAACCTAGAGCAAACACAGTGAACAATAAGGCAAAGCAACCATGAGACGTGCTGCACTTGGATAAACTGTTATATAACACAGTGGATGTGTCTCAGTCATCTGTAAAACCCACAGCAGAGTTAGAATGTAGTTTTTTGCATGTCTTGCTCATTGAAGTAAGGTTTATTTCATGTGCTTGAGGATTATGCTTTTTTACTTGAACAGACAGAAATCACAAATATGCTCATGTCCTTACCTATGTTCAACACAAATAACCATCATTTGAAACCTAATGTACACTCTTAGGACATTTTCACAAACCAACACACACACACTCCACTAAAATGACAGAAACAAGACAATCAAGGCACAGTAGACCCAAGCATACTCACCTATTGTTTGAATGTAAATAGTATTGTGATGTGCATCAGGGGTCCTCCGATAGGGGTCTCTGTAGAAGCTCTCAAAATCTTGAGGTTCCTCAGGATGAGCGGCGATCCAGTCTGAGTCAGAGTGCACAGTGATGGGCGGGAAAAGGGAACCCGGCTGCCCGGAGCGGAATCCTTCCTCCAGAAGACGCCTTTCTGCTTGTGTGTACTTGCTGTAAACTTGAGCTAAATCATGAGAGTTAGACACCAAGGCTGTGTGGAGTGTCTCTGCAGTGTGCTGGATCACCTTCATCTGCAGGAAAGATAGACTGAATTAACGTGGTTACTGAAGAAATCAAGGTAAACTTTTTAAGGCCAGACTTGACGGCTGTAAATGTAAGAAGCTTTTTGTAGAAGAGAAAAGCATTATGGGGCACGGGTGAGGAGGAGGAGGAGGTTGAGGTAGATTTATCTACTGCCAGACGAGTTATGGTTAGGTCTAAACATGGACAAAGTTTTCAGGGTTTTTTGGCTTTGTTTTTTTTAAAGTCATTAACCCAGACAGCAGAATTAGGTATGTACAGTCATCCTCAAATGTATTCATACCCTCCCATTAAAGAAGGGGAAAAAAACTGAAATAAGTTGAATTTGACAAAAGTAATACTAAATAAAAATTGAATGAACATCATGACATTGCTTTTGAATTGTGGTTCAACAGAAGTATTAAAAAAACAACAAAAAAAGCCCCAAGCAAACAAGCATGATGGGACCCGTAAACTAATATTTAGTTGAACAACCCTTTGAGCCAATCACTGCAATCAAGTGTCTTCTGTAACTACCAATCAGACTTCTGCACCTGTTGACAGGTATTTTGATTTTGGCCACTGCTCATCAGCAAAGTGATCTAATTTGACCAGGACAGTTTTTTTTTTTTTTTTTTTTTTTAATTATTCTTTTTACCCACAATTCAAAAGCAATGTCTTTTTTCACTAAATTATAATTTGGCAAATTTTTATTTATTGTTACTTTTTTCGGTTTCTAGCTATTTGAATGACTATTGTGAATTTTGCCTTTTCTTTTATGGAAGGGTATGAATACATTTGAGGACAACTGTATCTGGGGTATTGTGTTTCAGGTGAATGTTTTCTCCTCACCAGCATCTGCATCTCTTCTCCTATTCTATTCTAAAGGTTTGGTCACTAAAAATACTATTAAACAAACTTATTAAAGAAAAAAATAGCACTAATAACCCATAAAATATACCAATATCGCTCCAATTGGTGGCTAAAACTAGCTACTGTGTTTCAAGGCTCGCCTTACATATGATTACAACTATGTAAATTATGATAAATAAGCCTAACTCCAAGGCACACTGGTCTAAGCAGCTTGCACTCACTGTGATGTTAATGTAGAAAATGGACTAAGCATAGAAAGAGAGTGGGATTGCTGTGATCACAGTTTCTCACATTAAAACTTATTTCACAGTGCAGACAAAACAGCAGAGGTAGCTGCACTGTATGTCTATTATATAGCATTATTGTGCTAATACTACAAGAAAATATCTAAAAGTGAAAACCTGGAGTATAAATTCACATACGAGTATGAAAATCATGTCATGTTGGCAAAAGAGCACTGCACAGACATGCATATATTGGATACAGACTGTAAAAACCTGCTTTGACACACCACCGACACATTACATAAATGTGATTAAATGAAATGCTAGCTTCATGCTATTTGAAGTTACCTAAGGCTTACTAGCTACCTTTTGAAATGACAAAAATGTAGTCAGCTAACAAGTTGAAGCACTTTCGTTTGACAATAGAGACACCTCCCCCCGAACCTCATCAAAACCAGGTCTTTTAAAAAGAGTTATAATGGTGAAATTCGTGTGCAAAATAGATTTGAAAATACCATCAGGCAGCAGAGAGCAGTTCACCATGATGTTGACACAGGAAGCCGTTTCCGCTGACGTCATGTAAACAGAGGGGCGGAGCTATTCACTTTAGCCAACTTTAGCAAAGACTAGCTCGCTGCTGCGGTACACCCAGCGGCTCCCGAGTCTCTGTTAACTTACTTCAGGCTACCGAGAAGTCTGGTGTATCTCTAATTTACACATCTAGTTCATCGTAACTGACTGCTGTAAAGGAAAGGCAACAGTTCGCGACGATTAACGGCGCAAGTGGACGAATACGAAAGCGGAAGAACTTTCGTTTAGCATAGTGCAGCAGCTAAAGTAGTTAGCTTGACAAGTAGCAGTTAGAGCGTTAGCAGCTAGCAGGCTAGCTCGCTCCCTCCTCTTTGCTGTCATGCCTGGAGCTCCTCGAGATTTCACTGCGTAAACGAGAACACCTAGCAGTTAGCTCGTTAGCTTTCACACGTCCAGCGGCAGTTTGTACCCCCGCCGAGACAGGGCGGACTGCACTTGGAGCGGTGACAGGTCTGAAGTAACCCACAGCGGAGGGTTTGTGCTTTCCTGCGGCGACTTGTTCTTCAGCCGGCTGGATATAGGCTCACCCACACACCCTGGACTTCCCGGTGAGATGAGGGAGAGCTTGAAATACTGAGCTTCTGCGAAATGGTCGTGGAGCCGTAACACTGCCAAAGCTTTAATATAAGACATCTCAACCCAGCTGACAAGGAGAGTCAACCTTTCCTCTTTGCCAAAAAAAAAGACATTCGTCAAGGCTGCAGAAATGCTGACTGACAACAGGTAACGGAGAGAACCATTTTCACAGTCTTATTAAAACAGGATCATCTTTACATACAGCATTGCGATGATCAGTTGTGTCACTTTAATGCAACGTTGTGGATAAATCACATACTGCAGGGATAAAAAAAAAGACAAACTCATGTATGTTTCACTCGAGCAATGCAGTATCAATATTTCTACAAAGACCCCAATGAGGATATGTTCATCAGTGTGTTGTCTAATGGGAGTGCCACATGCCCGATCATGTAACTGCCTGAGTGTGTCTGTTACTATTTTTGGTTCCTCTTCATGTTCTCTTTCTGATACTCAGCCTCTCTCCGCCCAATCTCTCTCTCCCACCCCCCTTCCCCTCCGCCCTGCATCATTTGTGTCACACACACACACACCCTCTCGGTTCCTTCCATTTTTGATATTTCTCATTTGCTCAGGAAACGGCACCATAGCTGTGACAGTGAGGAAGACCAACAGCTGAGACCTCAGGCCAAGAGGTCAGGAGGAGGCCCCAGCCTGCTAGTGTCCGATTTGGACTCAGAGGTGAGACTGAATTGATCTTTGACCCCTTTACACAGACATGGGTTCGCCTCTGTTTTCATCTGATCTCGTTATGAGAAGATAAGTCTCTCTCTGCTCTGGTTGTGTTTTCCACCAGCAGCCACTGAGGGCTTTTGACAGCAAGCCTACATGTTCATGCCAGGAATCTTGGCGTCATCTTTGACGCAGCTCTGACATTTTAAAAACAGAATAACTCCGTGGTAACAGGATGCTACTTTCAACTGAAGGACATTGCTAAATAGAGATCCATTTTCTGTCTGAATACATAAAGACTGCATTATTTCCTCAAGGCATCACACCTGTACTGGCTAGCTGTTAAATACAGAATTGCTCTTAAGGCTATTCCATTTGTTCATAAAACCCTGCATGGGTTGAAAACTGGGTATATTTCAGAACTTCTGTGGCCCTACTGTACCTCCAGGCCTCTTAGATCCTCACAACAGCTGCTTTTAACTGCTCTGTGATCGAGGCTGGTGGGTAAGACGAGATCCTGCCTTTGCAGTCGCCGCTCCAAAACTTTAAACAGCCTTCCTGTTTCCTTCTTCCATTAACGTTTTTAAGAAAATGTTCAAGATGCACGTGTGTTTAATGGCTTTTAGTTGCTGTTGGATGGTCGGAACATTTTAGTATTTTATATTTGTTGTATTTTAGAAATTGATCTTAAAAGCTGCGATGATGTTTTGCCCTGTTTAAGTTTTTTTTTCAATTTTCTTTGGTTTTACAAACTGATTGAAAGTATTGATCCGGTGAAGCTTCTTTGTACCTATCTTTGTTGCTGCTTGACTGATAAGATCGTCAACACTTTGACTAGCTCAGGCTGTTTTAAATGTGCTACATAAATTAATCTAATTTAACATACTGTGTCTTTGAGCTGATAATGTAAAGGCCACTGGCATTTCTCAGATAGAGCAAGCAGCTCTGCATCGTGTATATAAACACATGGGACTCTGCATTACATATGCAGTGCACCACTGTCAGTAAAAGCTCAGAATATTTTATTTACAGCTTTTGCATCCATCCATGAAGCTGCTCTTCAGACCTGATCTCTGTTCTGTATTTGCAGTCTTCCAGCAGCGACAGCAGTAATGGGATCAGTAGTCCAGAGAGAGCAATAGTGGCCACGGCCAGGCCATGCATACACAGCCAGAACAACTGCATCACCCAGCACACCCTCAGCCCAAAGCCTGAAGACTCTGCCAGCTCCTTGCAGCATGGTTTCCATGGCGACGGGAGAAGTGTCTCTTACGACTACATCAACAGAGTCCTGCGGGAGGCGCACTTCAGCAGTCTGCAGACCAGAGGGCGTCCAGGCTCGACATGACCGTGACCCCTGACCCCTCTCCTGACCTTCTGGTCCCTCACCCATCGGTGCCGTTGCTACTGGCACGATGGCTCCTCCTTGAAAGCCTCAAGCGACACACTCGGGTCAGGGGTAAGGGGATGATGTGTGGGGAGGTTTACAGATTTTGGGCACAACGGCTCATCCCCACCTAACATGTACCATTTGTCAAGACCATAAGCACATCCGCCTTTCCATGGCCCAGCCACTGTGGTTTTCTGTGCAGTATTGATGTGTGTGTGTTTGTGTGTGTGTGTGTGCACGCACCCTGTGCACTTTATAAAGAGGTATCACTCTCTTTACATGCGTGCGTTGATGCGTGGACATTTTCATTGGTGCTAATCACAAGAAAAGTGTGATGATGATGATCCAAAGTGCTTGCAAAACTAAATAAAGCTAAGCACTTTACTCAATAATTCCTTCTGTTTACTCTCGACTGGGGAAGTCAGTCGCGTGTTTGTATCCATGAGGAGGGAGTTGTAGTGATCCCATTCAAAAAGTAAGTAGTCGGAGGCCAACGGATTCACTCCTAAGGAGCATTATTAAAACAATCCAGTTCTAGAATATTTTAGGCCTTATTTGCTTTCTCTAGCCAAAGTCATAAGTTAGCATACCCTGCTCTCTGCAGTTGTTTTCACTGTCGAAATGAATCTTAAAATTGTAGTTGTGGTAGGTTCAGCGGGTTCACAGTAATGGAGCAGATTCTCCATGAGCCTCACCACCAAAATCCAACCTTAGATTAGACCCTGGTTAATTATAGAGACGTGAGCAGGCACTGGAGACTGCAGCTCAGGCAGCTCAGCACAGTGCTTCTAACCCAAAACAAGCCCTCCAAAAGGTTCTCGAAACTAGTTTAGAACCGGGTGTTTACTTCTGTAACGTTTTACACATTGTGTATCTGTGTGTCATAAGCCTGTCAGCCATACTCGTTTATGGATGGTTTAATACGACCAGTACACTGTGTTGCAAATAAAACGAGATGTGAAAGTGATTCATATGTTATGTAACTTTCCGAATCATTTGACATTGAAATAAAGTGTTGCTGAAAGTGGTTTTTGTCACATGTACATACAGAGAATGAAGACTTTTGTAGTAGTTAGTGCTGTAACAAAAATACAGCATGTTTTATTGTTTTTCAGCGTGTCGAACAGCATGGCTTGTGTTCACTGAAACAAAATACATCATTAGTGTTCATTATAATACCAGCAGGGTGGATCACCATTTGGGTGTGTAGTTTGTATTTTGTTCAGTCGTCAACACTGCAGTGCAGCATGTAACTGGTGAAAAGTGAAGGCAATTTCCTTTGATGACACCAGAAACCGCTCATTAAGTTGCAGATATTTGCAGTATTTTTTTACTGCTGATGTTTTATCACACACAATTCCATACATTAATTATGCACACAGAACATCTCAGTAATTAACTCCTGCATTCGTTCCAACCCCACATCAGTTTTTTTTATTCATGCACTCTACAACCACTCTCATGGGCACGTTTCAGTCGATACAGGTTAGACATAATAAATAACTTGTAAACTAAGACTCATAACATTGACGTTGACATAATAGCTTAGTACCAAAAATAATGGAAGACAACTCTCATTTTAGGTTTGACTTCGTAAGAAAAGCAACTGTAGTGCAAAATTACAAATCGAGGGGCTCTCCCTCGGAGGTTCAGGACGTGCTGCAGAGGTGTAAGTTGTTACTTAAAAGAAATCCTGAGATAAAGCAACCTTCAGTGCTGCGATACAAAGCCGAGACACAGTAACTACGAGTTTGATCGAAACCGAGTCAGACTTCTCAACATTTTACTTGTCAGTACAAACATTATTTTGTCGTTGCAGTGTGTGATTGTTGTGATTAAAAGGAGTGTTAAATGGGCAAAACTGTCTAAGAACTGTCCCAAAAATGGGCTCAGTATATTAAAAATAAGAGTAACTTTTTAAGGTAAAATCCCCTGTAACTGTTACTATACATTATATAGTGAAATCATCATTACTTATGTATGAATGTAGAAGCAGAAATTTACAGTCGAGCTCATTTTGAACTACTCTGTACAGGACTGAAACTAATGATTACTTTCATCAGGGATTAATGCTGCTAATTATTTTCTTAATCAATCGATTGATCGTTGGTTTATGAAATGAACTCGTCCACTGAATGACTAATGGTTTCAATTCAGCTGTACTTGTACAACCTGTTGGACATTTAAATAACAAAACATCTCTTCATATGTTAAGTTACTGCAAAGTAATGAAAGCTCTATTACTAATTAAAACACAAATGTAGTGAAGTATAAAGTTGAACACTTCACTCTGAAATGCAGTGAAGGAGAAGTAGAAAGCGTCTTTAAAAGACTCAAGTCAAGTACAAGTATCTCTAGTTTGTACCTAAGTACAGTACTTGAGTAAATGTACTTAGTTACATTCCACTACTGGCTCCACAACATTTTAGTAAATTGGTTTGCAAATAAGAAGAACAGAGAGACAAACTAGCCGCCTCTGACTACAGTCAAATTCACTTGATTCTTATAAAAACTTCTTAACGACACCATGTTTTGCTTGAATTCTTTAAATTAATAATTGTATTAAATTCTTTTTTAGGCTTTGTGAAAAGTCAGTGGCGATTAATAATCAGCCTTAAGGAGCTTAAAGTTGAGGTTTTACACCACGATGAGTACAGTTTGGGATAAAAGCCTTCAAATCCTTTTTCTCGCTGCTTCCGTAGTTACTGTTCTCTGACTTTGTAAAACAGAATAATAACCTCTAATTCATGACAACTATACTCATGAAACACTGTTGAGAAATTAAACCTCAGCCAACTAACAACATAGCCACTGAAATGACAGTTTTGGGGATTGCGGATTGCTTTCGTTTGCAGTTTAAAAGGACGACATTAAGGAGTCCTAAATCTCTCTTTACCCATTTGGCTGCTTAAAACCAGCTTCTGAGGAGGCACACAGATAACCGAAAAACCAAACAGAATCTAAATCTGCTTTCTACATATAGTGACGACTTAACAGGTCCGATCTTTCTTTGTTAAATAGATTTCTCGAAGGATAAACATAATGACATCATTGGTTTAAAGTTTGCAGCTCTAAAAAAAGTTGGTCAGCGGTCAAAAGTTGAGAAATGAGAAAGCTGATACTGTCTGACTGCTATTAGATGCAACGGAATTGCAATTTGAGGGAGCGTCCTCGGTGGGTTCTACGCAAGTTGTAGATGAGTTCACCGAACAGTCAGTTTGGTTCTCCCTTAAGATGTCGTCTACTTTGTCCGACTCTGTTTGGGATGTTTGTCTTTCAAGCAGCGGCCTCCCTTTGGTCACCAGCTCCATACCACTGAACAGCGACAGTGTGCCCCAATGGGGCGGCTCGCTCTGGGCAGGAGGGGGGCTTTTGTCTCTGATGAGCAGTGGATCTTCAGCAGCCACTTTCACCTCAGCAGTCCTGACTGGCTGCACCTGATTTTCCACTAATTCTCGCTCCTCATTATCCGTCAGCTCCCCCGTGGAGCTGCTCTGAGCCGGGTCCACACTAGAAGGGGAAGATGGACGATTTGGTGTCGGGGTGACATCTGCGGGTGAGCTGTCGGGCCGATAAAGTTGAAGGTTTTCAGCCGAGTGCGTCGGTAGTAAACTGTCGGGGTATGTAGATGTGTGATTAATGGTCGCCTGATGGTTACTGCTCGCTGCATCCTGCCTGGTAGGAGGTGGAGGTCCGCCCATCAGAGCCTCAAACTGTCGCAAGATCTGGTAAGAGGAGATAAGCACAAAAAAAAAAAAAAAAAGCACCCTCACTTTTAGTATTTTCCAGTTCTGTCTTATCAGTCTTCACAGTGTGTAGCTTCCCATTTCTGCCTCTCTTACCTTGGTGGCCTTGTTTGCCACGGGTCCTGGAGGCCCTTCACTCAGCTGGCGAAGTCTGCGTTGTGTAGCTCCAAACATTTGTTCCAAAGAGAGAAGGTCAGAGGTCATGAGGCAAGCGACAGCACACAGCGCCCGCTGCAGGAATACAGAAACACAACTCTATCAGGGAAAACGTAAGACATCAGAAATCAAACTTTAATTAAATCAGTGAATCATTGCTACCATCTTAATAGTATATGAAGGATCTTGAAGCTTGCTTGAGAGTAACTCCACCACGACCTCACAGTTGAGAATAAAGCACCTGACGGATGAAGCAAGACAGAAATCAGCCACGAATTCCAACCAGTTCCTAAAAGAAGAATCAGCCCATGTTGCTGTTTTCTTAGTGTGATTTTAGATACACTGACTCCTTGATAAAGAGTTGGCTCTCCTCTCTGGACAGGAAAACTCTGGAGCCTTCAGTCAGTCTGTTGATGAGTGCCATCTCCTGACCACAGTCCCCCAACTGCAGGGCTTCCACCCTGCAGAGCACACAGCATATGAGAGGGAAATGACAATGAAGGCTGAGAAAGTGAGAATCTTATGCGTACGTAGCTCAAAAATATTCTATTAATCATACAAGAAAAGGGACATCAGTGCTAAAAAGGCATTTAAAGTTTAACCCCCTGAATCCTAAAACCCACTGGCAGGTTTGAAAGATAAGTTGTTTCATCTCTTTTTTTAATTAATAAATTAAAAAAAAAATGTAAACAAAGAAAAATTACTTCATTTATCAGAGTCAAAAATTGTAAAAACAGACACAGTCTTTGGATTTTCAACTTTTTGTAGGTCCTTAAGCTGCTCATCTGTGACGTACCATTAAAAATGAACCAAACACAGGCCTGAAACTGTGATATTTCAACAAAAAGGATTTTATTCTACAAGTCTCATTTAAAAACTTAAGTCAAAAATACACCATGCGCCCCGGGCAAAAAACAAAGACTTGCCTGACACAACCATGCAGTGATGAGGGATTCACATCAACATGCTAAAAAAAATCATTGACTTTTGGCTAAACTGGGCTGAACTGCAGGCTGCGTGTGTACACAGAGTAGAGAGGAAAAAAGCATGGAAGCTAATTAAAAATGGGAGTAGTAAAATATTTGTGTTATGTAGCATCACATCTGTCTTTTTCCAATATTGGTAACATCTGTGGGCCCCTGAAAAAAATCCTGTTGATTCCAGATTTGATCAATTTGTATAAAATAAATCCCCAAAAACTTAACTCAAATGTGTTCTTGTTTTTCAGGATTTATAGTATTACACAGCCCAAAATACATGTTTGAGTTCTCTCTGCTTACGGCTGTTGTTTCCATACAGGTGCAGGACTTTACACTGCAGTGAAAGATGAGCCCAGAGTGATTTAAAATGTGTGGGAAGCAAAACATGCCCAGTAACTGCATGGATTTCAGAGGGTTAATCTCCGCTAGCCAACCTGGAAATAATGTCCTCTGAAATATGTAAAGTACAAAAAGGTACTTTCAGAGAGGAATCTAGCAGCTCTCACGTGCCACTACACTGGGCTGAAAATTGCTGGATTACCAGGCCAACTTTGCCACTGACCGCTCCGATAGGTCCCCGCTGCTCTCTCTGCTGGCCCCCGACTGGCTCCCCGTTCCAGCTGACTTGCTGCCCACCGAGGCCCTGCTGTTGGCAGCGATGTCCTGAGAGGAGTTGTGAGAGGAGCTGTTGCCGCTGTCCGTCTCCTCCCAGCCGCCTCCCACCTGCCCTGGACACCGCTTGGTCACTGCTGGTGGTGAAGACACATGGTAAGTCTGAGACGCCATTTGAAGAAAGGCTTATATTATGAAAATCAGTTTGCTGCAGGGGTTGTATTTTTTTATTCTTGAAGTTGCCAGCGTATGTATTTTACCCTTAGGGTGCCTCAACATTTGCAAACAGCTCATTTGTGACACAAAGAAAATGTTTCTATTTAGAATCTTTCATTCATGTCTGACCTTTTGGTCCACAAGCAGGCAGGTTATAGGCGCACGCTGGGACGGCCACCTCTATCGGTGCAGAAGGCGCCACCACGGCCCGGTAATGGTTGTCATGGAGACGGATGCCCTGGTGCTCAGTCGGCGGGAGGACGGCACTGGCCACTACCTCGGCGGCTTTCTGGATCTTATCCAGTATTGAGTCACTGCCTACTGGAAGGGAACAGGTACAGAGATAAGGGAGAAACAGACATTTACACACGGAACGATTTGATTTGTGCGTACGGTGAAGTGTGCATCGCTCACCTGTCGCCTGCTTCCCTGGACTGTATCCAAAACCCTGCATTCCTGACCTGTGGGAAGATGCCGATCCCATACCTGAGCAGAAGGACACAGAGGATCTATTGTACTCGCCGTGAAATACAATGACTGAGAGTCTTATGTAACTGACTAAAAAAGACTAAAAGCTCGTCTCATATTTGCTCATTATATGGTACCTGAGGTCAGGTCTATGATGATGTATAGCGGTGCTTTTCAAGGTCCAGACCGAACTGTAAGTCAATCTGGTATTAGGTCGTATCTCGTGATATGAATGCAATATGTTACAAAGTGTACCATTAACCATTTTGAAATACATTTTTAAAGGCATGCTATTTTTTTTTTTAAAGAAGTTACACCATTTATCAGAGCCAGAAACTGTAAAAATAGAAAAAAATGGTTGGATTTTCAATTATTTGATGGTCCTTGAACTACTCATCTTTGGCATGACATTAAAACTTAACCCAAACTAGGCTTAAAATCGTGTCTTATATTCAACAAAATAATATCAATATGCATGCCGTATTTAAAAATTCACCAAAACTAATTGTTTGTGCAAAACAAATTCTGTAAGAAACAAAAAATTCACTATTTTGAAATCCATTTTGTAATGATCAATAAATTGTAGCAGGAGCTTTTTACAGCAAGCCTGTCTCCAAATAACTGTGGTTTTAATTGTGGCTTATTTTCCTTTCGTTGACTGTAGAGGTCACACATTAATGTTACACCAGAGAATTTACTTTTATCTCCTAAATCACAGACACAGAAAGTGTCTCGGACTCAATTTCTTCACCTTCTGCAAATGGAAGAATATGTTTGAGTCATAAATAAATGAGCTCAGGTTCATGTTTGTGGAATCAGGAGAGATGTGGTGTTTGTTCCGGGGGTCACGCTGATTGCAGGTGAACAGTAAACAGAATCCACGCAGACTATCTCGACTGTCTTGAACTAGAATGTCTTTTGTTATAAGTGAGCTGATTAAATGCAGTTGTTCCAGACCTCTGCCCCTGAATTAAAATCAGTTATGTAAATACATTTGATATACGGTGCTTTCACACAGAGAACACACATTAGGGGATCCAACAAGGGTCCAAAAGGTTTGATTTGGTTTGAACTTATTAAAATACACAAATGTATTAAGCCTCATATTTAATTTCTTATTTTACAAGTAAAAAACATAATTTTTAAAGATTCCACTTATTCTATTTTAGGTTACCTTTTCAACAACAGGTGACTTTTTTGTGTGTTTTTGGCTGATGCTGACTCATTTTTCTCAAAGAGCACTGTGGGTGTGAGATGACTCTTCACACGCAGAATCAATTGAAAAGATTGTCAAGGCAACAAAATTATTTTTGAGGTGAGGTCAAGTGTTTTGTTTGACTGATAACAGACACCCGCTCTCCTGCATATTTAATGAAGCTTAACATTTAAACACAAACACACCTTCCCCAGATCATTTGTATTATTTGTCATAAAGAAAGCATTAGCTGCTATGTGTCAGTCTCTTTTAAACAGTCCAGATGGGACAAATAACATAATAAAACATTCAAATTAAAATAGCCAGATTAAATACTGGCTAATAATTGCTGCATAATCCTGTAGGACAGTGTCAAGTGTCACGAGATGTTCTTTACTCACCCATTGTTGGGGGAGCGAGGCTGAACGGAGAGATGCCACTTCTGGTGGAAACTGCATCTGTAAAAAGTAACCGGGCCACCTCCTGTAAATAAAAAGTAAAATATATTTATTTATACAGTACCGGCCACAGATGTGTAATTGACTTTGTAATATTTAGATGATGATTTACAACCTATGTTTTACCTGTGCTGTGTTCCTAACTTTCTGGTACAGCGCCGTGCCGTGGATGGGATCAGGAGGGCCGCTGTAAACTGCACAAACATGAATATTCATGTAACAGAGCAGCCACAGAGTGATGACTGTGAAACAAAGCTAAAAATCACAAGTCACTGATGTCTTACCGGACGCTTGCTGGATAAAGGTGGAGTTTCTTCTGAGTTCTGTGAGGAAATAGTTTGAGCCATGACCACAGAGATGGACAAAGATCTTGAGCACCTGACACAGCAGAAGCAACAACACAAGTCATTCATAGAGAGGAAAAACGGGAAAAAGCTTAAAGCAACTCTCCATGTTATGGACGCTGAGAAGTGCTCTCACCTTGAGTTTGACATGACAGGACTCTACTTGTAGCCTCTCCAGCAGGTATTCCAACAAACACTGACCACAACCTGAAGACTCATGAGAGATTTCTACAGTGTGATGACGGTTAAGGGTAAAATGCTTCATCACATATTAAACACCACTCAACAGACTGTGATGACATGATAATGTAATAAACATTTTGGGGACATTAATACATCTGCTCCATTTTTTATTTTTTATTTTTGCAGGTTTTGTCTACATTAGGATTCAAAATCAAATGCTGGATTACAAACTGATCATTTGTATTGTGTTAGTTCAGGATTTTTAAGAGTTAAAGACTTCTGTTGAACTGCAATCCTCCACTTTAAAGTTCTACAATTCTTACGTGACTTAGCTGCATTATGTGACATATTATTTAGCAGTTTGAACCTCAATTTAACCACAGTATATTTCCAGTATTTATCATTATGAATCTTTTAAAATGGACAAAACATTTCCCTCTTTTTTACAGTTAAAAGCTAATATTAATCTACTTGCATACAATATATTGCATAATACACTTCCTGCATTCTTTATAGCAGTATTGCACTACAGCATGCAGATGCTCATGTCCACTCTGGATACGTTTTCGTTCAGTTTAGGCTAAACTTTAACTTTAAGATTTCTTTCTTTTTCAGACTTAGAGGTCATTCATGCATCCCCTCCAGACTCGATTACTGTACTGCACTTTCCTATTCCTTCGGTATCAGTAAGAGAAACATTCATAGGTTTCAAATATTCTAAAATGCTGCTGCTCTGCTTTTAACTCATTCCTGCAGAAGTGACCACATTACTCCAGTTCCCTTTACTGGTTACAAGTTAGTTTCAGTATTGATCTTAAGATAATATTGCTTTTTGGAATTCCTTACATCATGGCAACAATTACATGTGTGGTCTTTAAACCCCTCATAAGCCTGATCTAGCAGGAACGTTCTGTTTCTGAATCTCACTTTCTGAACAAAGGTGATCAGGCCTCTGCTGTTCGTGCCCTTGTCTTATGAAATTTCCTCCCAGATGATCTCAGAGTGGCAACATCAAGACTTTTGATGTCTAAATTCTGTGCTTCCAACTTCTTAAATTGGAATATTGTCCGGTTTCTTTACTCCTTTATGACAGTAAACTAAGTGTCTTTGGGCTGTGGACTAAAGAGACATTTGTCATTTGGGGCTTTGGGAAGCACTGGTTGACATTTTTCACCATTTTCTGATATTTCATAGACCAAACTAACGAATAGATCAATTGAGGAAATAATGAACAGGTTAATTAACAATGGAAATAGTTGTTTGTTGCAGCCCTACTATCTACTGTCTACTATGTTGGTCTGTTTTGTTCTTTTACATATTTGCCTGCTTGTTTTGATCCCTCTAGTTTACATGTCTACTTTGTGCAACACCTTAAAATATGGATTTAGAAAGTACAATATAAACAAAACAATTATTATTATTATTATTTTTATTAGTAGTAGTAGTAGTATTGTTGTTGTTGTTGTTAGTGATGTGTTATTATTCGTACAGCCTTCAGTGGTGACAGAGGCCAGCATGTGCAGGACTGTTTGTTCAACCACAACTTAAGCTGCTAAAGGATACTTCCAATCTCTTGGAACAGGTAGCCAGGACAAGGGTTTTCATCATCTGCCGTAGCCTTCATCAGGGTGGGCACCTTAAATAGGTAGGACAGATGATCAACAAAAGTCTAGATTGCAAGATTAGTGCCACATCTTATTTCCCACAGCAACTGCACTGACCACAAACCATTTCTCAGCTTAATTAGCAGTGACACAGACTCTGACACGAATACAAAACTTGGCATGGCACCAGGGTGTGCCAGTTTAGTTTACCGCAAGCTGAGGGCTACACCAGTGACCAGTGACTGTCTGCTGAGTTTAACCTCTAATGAAACAACCTGACATGTCCAGCAAAACATAACAAGCCATCACCAAATATGTTAGATCATGCTGTTAGCTAGCAGGCTAACAGCAAGCTATGGTTTCGCACAGCTTAACCGCTTTAAATGGACACGTCAGCGCTACCTCGTATTCCACATGCTTCGTTTACCTGCTCATACTTCTGTCAAGAAGTAAGGACTGTAAATGTGACTTACTTTCTGGAGAAAAGCTAACCGTTCCATGAATGTTGCCATGATTTAGCAATCCTAGCTGCGGGTTACTCATCTTCCTCCTGGGGCTACGAGTTGAAGGCGGGGCTCGAGGTGACAGCTAGCCAATCACAGAGCATCAAGCAGCAAGCCTTCAGACGATTGGTGCTCTGTTTCCCCTAGAGGTCGGAAAACAGCGAATCAGCTTCTGGATAGCGGCAGCCACCCCTTTGATTGACAGGCCGACGACCGAATCGTATTTCCAAATATTCTGCCGGACGTTGAATTGTCGACAGGGTCAACAATATGGCGCCGTCCGTGGTCTTCACGGGTACCTCGTCTGCCGGTTGATATGTAACTTTCAATTAAATGTGTTTCGCAAACTGTGAAGCAGCTTTGGAATTATCAGTTCTTCTTTATTGTTGACCTAAAAAAAAAAATCAAAGTATTGCTGTTAGTGCCGGAGCAGCACCATGTCCGGGTCCAATGTGTGGAGTCGTAGCCGGGAGAGATTGAGACGCTTCCCCGAACTTCTAGCGCAGTGTTCGGACGAGGTAAGCTGAGACTGGGGAGGGTTGGTGGGAAATGTTCTGAACTCAGAAACGGTTCTCTTCTTCTTAAAAGTCCGTCCATTTAGGTTTCTATCATTATCATTATCTGTCATCACTCTATATTACATAGTACAGGTTACAAAAACATGCCAGTTATGAAATTATCAGGCAAATATAGAGACATAAATAGATTTATTTAAACCCATTGGTCCAATGTTTTGACTATAAACCACTATTTGTATGTTTAGAAAAAATGATTCTGTGTTTACTAATATATATGGACTTGGGTTTAGTTGAGTTTTGCTGTCATTACTTAACATACTGTGGAGTTGTACAATAAATTACAGCTTTAAATAATGAAACAAACCATAAACTGTAAAAAGAAATAAGCATATTCAGAAGAATGAACAGTAGTTCAGCACTAGAATAAGAAAATATTACACTGACATACACAAATATGCTGTATCCACATACTCCTTTATTTGGGTTGACTGTAATGGATTTTTTCAGAGTCGATACCAATTTCTAGTGATGTAAGATACCAATAACCAATGTTTGGAATTGATATGAAATTGCTGTAAAAACACAAAACTTCATCTTTGTTTATTTATGTGTTACATATGTTTGATCAATAGTGATTTTTTTCGGCATTTGTCCTTCAGTGTTGATTGGTTGGACACCACTATGCAGTGACTACAAATTGAGAGAAGTGATGGAATGATGAAATGAATTTATCTAAAATTTGTTATAAAAATGTTAAATCTTGAATCCTTACACATCAAGTATGCTGAAAACAAATACAAACACAGCATTTTTATTAAATTAAGTATTTAAGTATTTGTTGTTCCATCACTTTGCATCTCTACAGCAGAATAGATATCATTAAACAACCAAGTACGGACTGTATTCAAAACAACAGGCAGATTCAAAGTGGGTCATAAACCACAAAATCCTAAGTCAGGTCAGTTTGGTGAAGCAGGCGGACATTTTGAGGGACAAGCTCACATTGTCTGGCATCCAGAGCTGTGTGAAACTATTTCTTGGACAGCAAATGGAGGAGCTGAGGACATTCAAGTGCCTGTCTGTGGCCCTAACTGACATGCAGGCATCCAGAAACAACCCATTCTTGTCTTTCTCTTATCATCTGTGGCATTGTGTCATTTAAGCAAAGCTGCATTTTAAGGTGGCCTTTTTACAGTCACTTGTCACTAACGGTGTCTGTGTGCTGGTCACACTATCCACACTACTGGCCTTATTTCCTTCATCTAATGCCAAACACGTGTGATTCAGGCAGCAGTGTACGGAAAGTGTGTCGCAGCGTCCACGAAAGGCAGAGAGGAGCTGAAGAAGGACCTGTGTGCCAGAGAGTTTGAAGCACTGAAGACCTGCTTTGCGAATGCAGTAAGTCCCAAAGCAGTGTTCCTGGTAGTGTTTTTTCTGAACACAGTGGTGATTGATTCCCTTATTGTCTTAATTACAGGCCAAGAAGAGAGCCAAGTGAACTGCTCAGACTTTGTAGGAGCAGCACATTCAGACGACCAACTTGAACAGTTTTGACCTGTGGGAGCAGACCTCAGTTTCCAACCTGATTGGCTGGAAATATGTATTTATTTTTTACTGCATGTTGTTGAAATAAGCCATGAAGTACTGTCACATTCTGTAATATTGCAACACTGACTCAATTATGTAATATAGAGAATAAAATATTGATGATTTTATCTGTTTACATTGTTTGAACACAGACCGACATTTGTGGTTGTTGTATAGATCTGTTTATTTTATTCTTATCAGCAAAATGTACAGAAATACCATGCACATAGAAAAATAGTCAGAAAAATAGCCTCTTGTACAAAGCAAAGGTCCTAAGTGTTGAAGTGCTAACCGATGAAGGAATTTTCAGAAGACACATTCCTAGAAGACACTACAAACACAGCCCAGATTTCCCTCCACCGTCCTCATCACAATCATATTTTATCATTATTACTGTACTGTTTACAGTAAGAGAGGTTTAGTGGAGGGAAAAGACCACAAATTGAGGAAAAACTACACACATTTTGTTTGAAAACAGCAGTACTGCAGCATATAGATTGGAAGGCACTGATAAATCTACAAGGAAGAGATTCTGAAGATGGAATGAGTATTAACTAGAGTTGTGGATCCAGATGGTCTGGATCGAGCTGCTTCGGTGTCCACAGTAAGGCTACATTTATATACCTCGTAGCTCCAGCTCCAAGCTGGATTCAGTTACCTTCAATTGAAAGTATAATGAAACAACACTTATCGATGGGTCTGAACCCACGTTACATTCAATGTGTGGTAAACGTAGGTTCTAAGAAACCCCAGCCATGGATCACAGCTAAACACATTTACAATATTTACATGTCAATGTAACAGACACACACTGAGGACTTTTAACAACAAAAAATCAGTACAGGAGACAATAAAACAAACAGCTTCTACAAAGAGGCAGACTCAAGCTGGTGAATGAAAAAAGGGATTAAAGTGACATTAAAGATTTGCCCTGTCAAACACTCCATAGAACGGTATTTGCATAGATGTATATACATTTCAACACTGACCTCTTTGAAATTCTCCCCTCTGAAGACAAAAATAAGTTAATATTTACATACACTTTTGCTCTTTGATATAGACTTTGGGTTACTGGCAGCGGACACAGCATCAAGAAAGACAAAACGTTCCCATCCATAACATTTTTGAAGGCAAGAGAGAATGTAAGGCAACAGCATCGTGGTCCACAGTATTAGAAGGTTCTGCAGGTGTACAGAGTGTGTCGTCCAACCGTTAAATAATATGTGTGTGTGTGTGTATTATTTGGCTCCATCGTCCTCTGACGCTTGTTTAATCTGCCTTGAGTGCACCATTGCCCCGGCCAGGAGCTGCTGCTCCAGGGCGGCGTGCAGGTCTGAGCCCCCCAGCTCCAGCAGGGGCTCCAGCCCAGGAACCCCCCTGGACGCCCGCTTGTCCTCCAGGGGGCCTCCAGCCTCTCTCGGTCCCAGTGCCCTCCGCCTCCGCCTCAGATCCGTCTCTCCCTGGTCCCTGACCTTCTCGTGGGAGCCCTGGGGGCGAGCCTCATCTCTGACAGCCCCGTCTTCCCCACCTTCTCTGGGGTCTTCCTCAGCAGCAGCGTTCTCTTTGAGGTCTCGTCCTCCTTTCTTCAAAGCATCACCATCTTCTCTCTCACCCCCCTGCACAGCATTCTTGGCTTCTATGGCTTGCTCCAGCTGGGCCTGCCTCTCCTGAGTCTCCTCCTCCTGCTTCTCTTTCATTGCTCTCTCAAGTATTTCATTGTCTGCTTTGTGCAGCTCCTGCTGGACTTTCTCTTGTGCAGCTTTCTCCTGTGCAAGCTTCTCCTGTGCTGCTCTTTCCTTCTCTAGCTGCTGTTCTCTGATCAGCCGCTGTTCTCTGATCAGCTGCTGTTCTCTGATCAGCTGCTCTCTTCTCTCCTGGTCCAGTAGCTGTTGTTCTGCCCTCGGCAGAGATTCTCTCTCCTTCTCAGCTATCTCCTTCTCCAGCTCCTGCTTGGCCAGCTTTTCCTGTCTCTCCCTCTCCAGTTCTCTTTCTAACCTCGCTTGCACTTCTTTCTCGATCTGCTCTCTCTCTGCTCTGTCCTTCTCCTCCTTTTCTTTGGCCAGCTTTTCCTTCAGTTCCCTCTCAAGCTGTGCTTTTTCCACTCTCGCCTGAACTTCTCTCTCTATCTTTTCATTCTTAAGATTTTTAATCGCCTCTTTTTCTTTATCAAGGCTTTTTTCCTCGTCTTTCAGCTGAGCCACCTGATCTTTTTTCAGTACGGGCTGCTGGTCTTCAGGTCTTTTCTTTCCCAGCGGCACTCCCCTCGCCCCGAGCTCACCCTGATGGTGAGATTCTCCTCCAGGTGCAACATTGTCGTCCTCCTTGTAAGCTGCTGCAACAGCTACGTTGGCCACCTTGACTTCAGGCTTATTACCTGGAGCCTGATCCTGGTCCTGCGGAGCGACAGCTACCTCCTCTCTACCAGACTCTTTGGGCTTTGCTGCTCCACCTTCCATCCCCTCCAAGTGTTCTTGGTTGCCCTTCTCTGCCTCGCCTTCAGCAGCAGCCCCTTTACATGATAAAAACAGATTTCAATTAAAGTGTACACCACCGCCAACATCTGCGCTCGCTGTCAAGTGTCACGTCCGAGAAAAATGACGTGTAAATACGCACCAGCAGGTTGCTTCTGGTGGATTTCCTTGTGTTGTTCTTCTATCACAGCCAGTAGTTTGGCCTGCTGGTCAAGAAGTCTCTTCTGCTGCACTTGTTGCTCCTTGATCACCTGCAGTAGCACCGCGTGATCGAGCTGGCCCTCTACATGGAGACAAAAACGAGGAGTTAAAATAAGTAAGGAGCTGCTCAGACAACGGTGCATTAGTTAGGAAGCTTAGTAAGGCTGATGTGTTGCCAGTCTCTAAGTGAGAGTCAGAGGGGGAAGGAGGGCGGTAGACAATGCTGCACTATTTATGGAAACACACATCTCTAGATTGTAGCTTTGGACATCGACTGGAATGGGCAGTAATGGGCAGCTGTGGACACACACAAACTATGTTAGGGGGCAAAGTGAGTGGGTGATTTCTACACTGGCACTTTGTTTATTAATAAATCACTTAGTAGTCAGTATATACAGTACACACTGCTTGTAAATGCAATTATCAATAAAACAAACAAGGCCCAATGTGTGAATGTCGGGAAATTTGAGTGACAGACAAGAGAGAAGAAGAGGCAAGAGGGAATTCATACCTGCCACCAGCTTTTTAATCACTGTGATAGGAGTCCGCAAGAGAGAGAAAGAAAAAAAAGGGGTAAAGATGGAGAAGGAGAGAGAAGGCAAAAGTAAACAACAGAAGTCAACAAAAGCTCCCCCCAAAAAAAGACTGCTGAGAGCATCAGGCCACGACAAGAAGTAAAAGAAAGACATCTTTCCTGTTTTACACCATCAAAAAGGAAGAATAAGCAAAAAACAGGTCACTGAGACGAGATTACGCAAGATAAAACAACCAAAGTGGGGTGACAGACAGAGACCTAAACAGAACATAGGAGGACCCAGCCTGAATTAGCCAATTACATAAAAAGAAATCTTAACACATCCATCCAATCATCACTGCAAAGCTGTGACGGGGTTATTATAAAAGGAACACTGTGAACACTTTTAATCATTTGTGCAACCTTCCTCTTACTCTGAGTGTAAATTCCTACATTTTCAAGAACTTTGAACTTTTATTTTGAGCAGAATCGAACTTTTCATTGGTTCTGAGCATATTTAAAGGTCATCTATGTGCCTAAAGAGCCACAAAATATTAGAAAAAGCCACCAGAGATCAGAGTCCTGCACTACAAAGCAAGTTGTGAGGTAACTTCAGGTTTAACTCTGGCTATTTTAAATGACACAACATTCAATCCATCGCAGGAATTTTAATTCTAAAATATTTCTCACCAACTACCAAAGTTTCCCTGGGTTAAGGTCAGGATTTGATGGCTGCTAAGTGAATGACATCAGACTAAAAATGACTTGCATCCCACCCGACTTACCCTCCATCTTCTCGTCTGCTGTGTCTTTGCTATCTGCAGCTGGAGCCTCGTCTGCAGCGCGACGATGTTCTCCTTCAGGACCTGAAACAAATGTCACAAGGTCAGTGTTGCCCTTTCCTACAGCTGCGTCTCCACCCTGTTGCCTTAAACTACAGTGACAGAGCTTCAAACACTCACCTTTCCCTGCAGAATCTGGAGCTTTGTCCACTTTATTGACTTGCTCTACAGCGGCCTGATTGGCCACCCCAGCTGCATTCCCCATTCGAGGATCTTTAACAGGAATTGGCTTCTCCACCTCCTTTTCCTGCTTTTTCTCCAGCACCTCATTGGACAAGACCTCTCCTCCACCCAAGTCCACATCCTCTTTCCTCACAACAACCTCTGCAGGTTTCTCGTCCTTTTTGTCGTCTACCTTCGGAGCGTGTTCTCCACCTTGCTCTTTATCTCGTACAGGTTCTTCCTCAACACCTCCTGCAGGAGGAGCCGGTTTGTTGTCCTCCTCGAGCTCTTTGTTGTTCTTTCTTGTATCTACCTTGACCTCGTCATGAGGGATGGGTGGCTCATGGCGATGGGCTTCTCCCTCTGGCACGGCAACACCTGGGTGAACAGAGAACACTCATTCTACACAGTTCAAGATACGGTTAACATTTCTGTTTTAGGTTCAGTTTCCTTACCGGCATCAGGACGGTCCAGCTGCACCTCTTCCTCCTTCTTCCTCTCAGGCACATCAACTGGTCCTTTAATCTGCGGGGGCTCAGCCTGGTCCCCCCCTGCAGGTTGTAGCACCTCCACAGGTGGATGGTTGGGCTTCTCTATTTCCACTGGCTTCTTGTTTGGAGGGTCTGTTCGGAGACACGAAACGTAACCTATTATAACACAGACTGCTGCTATCCAACAAATTCCCAAGATCCCTTTGCCAAACCGTGTTCCCTAAGAACTCAAGCTTTTCCAATACGCATCATTATTGGCTTCATAAATCTGTTGAACTGACGGCACTCTGTCATTCAGACGTGGGTCACTTCTACGCTAATGTTTTCATCCAAACATATCCAAGACAGTGTTGAAAAGAGCCACTCGATATTTGCCAGATGCACGAGGTCAATCAGCACATCAAGGTTGAAGGAGCCGCAAAGAAACTAAAGACTTAAACTAATACCAAGCTTCAGGATCTATGACTAATAAATGACACCGTGTACATTTCGTCCCTTCACGGGTGAGCTGTCACACACAGTTTCTAAGCTACAGTTAAAGCGTTTGTAACATAGCAGCTCTCTTCAGGTTGAGCTCCATCACAGCTGTCAGGATAATATTTATTGTAAAGGTCTGATCTGTTTACTAAAGTTGATTTTAGGTAAGTTTCGTTTCCCAACAGACTTTGGTTTCACAGTATTCACCTGCTCAAACAGATACGTTCCTATAACTACATATAGAAACGATCTTTCTAATCATTAACGTAACGACCAAAATCACCTTTTTCATCAGATGTGAGTTTATATCTGTTAATGCCTGCATCTAAGACTTGTGTCGTGCCAAAAATTGATGGAGATTTGTCATCAGGTTCACTATATTAAGTTTGCCTTTTACAGAAAAGTGATCATTCAGACATGAAGCCGACACATTCAGATGCTGTCAGATTAATTTTAAGTGATGCACGGCTGGCTAACTCTTCACAAGTTTTAACATTCGGATATTTTTACTCATGTTTGGCATTGTTGCTTTTTACACAGACAGACAATAATTTGAAAAACCACAAGACACATTACTGTAATTAAATTAGGAAACTATAAATGTGTCATCTCATGTATTTCAGCATTTCCTCTTGTCTGGGAAATGTGAAGTTACTTTATAGTACTGAATTATACTTATCTCTAGCCTTGCAATTTACTCTTTATTTTCTTGTACAGTGGTGTTTATTGAGGACATTAACTCCTGGTATTAAAACAAATTAACAGCCAGGAATATTTTACATGCTCTGCTCATGCTGTCAGCTGTGACTATTTTCCAGCCGTTGATTTCTCCATGAGTACGATCCACTAGGTGGCAGCAAATACCGAAAATGGCACCGAGGGAGACTTACGAGGGGAGAAGCGGAGAATAAAAATTGAAACTGACAAACAGGAAGCAGGTGTAGAGTTTGGCCCATGTGAGTTTCATTTTGGAGGAAAGATGGTAGAAAAAAAAATCTACTAATAAGAAAGAGTTTCCTGATGTCTGGTTAGAGCACGGAGAAAATGTGGCGTAAGAAGAGGGAAAGACAGTGAAAGGTGAGGATGAGGCACTGTCAGGACTCGCTCTAAACTCTAAAACTGAAAACATTAAGTCAAACGGAGTCTCATCTCCATTTGTTCCGTCTCTCCCCAAACCCATATCACCCCCTTCTCTTTATACAACCACAGCTTGCAGGCATTTTATAGCTGCCACATGAGATACGAGGGGAGAAGAGAGGGGGGTGCAGACAATGTATTTTGGGGGGAAGGGGTGGCAGGAGAAATGAACAGAGGTAGAGGGGTGGAGAGAAATTGCTGGAGTTTGAAGGGCATCAATCTCGCTTCATCAATGTCAAGCACTCAGCGCTGCTTTCAGATATTATCAAGAGGTTATCTCCTCACCCTGCCTGTCTGTCTATCAGTCACTCTGTCTGTCTCCATCTTTTCTTCTCAGCGAGATAAAAGAGCGCCTTTCTTCTGCTGTGGCTTTGTGCTTTTGTTTTAGTCTCGCTGGCCCCTTGCTACTGGTTCACATTCTCTTTACGCTACTCTTTTAGGGTGCTTGCAGCAGTCCATGACTTTGAAAATAAAACAAGAAATAAACATGTCTCTCGTTCTGCCGGCGCCTTTTACGTGAAATAATTACATGCAGCGCCGCTGTCCAATCTCAGACGCTATAGACAACCCTGGCTCCGGCCCGTTGAGGTAAATGTTTCCATGGCTCATTAGTAAACCACTTTCATCTACAGTCCATCAAGTGGGTAAGTGATTGCCAGCCATTAGAGAAAGTCATGATCTTTACCGTGCAGTTCAGGGAGGTCTGGTAGCGGCAGGCCGTTCTTGTCAGGTGCAGGAGGAGGTGGAGGCGGCAGGACTCTGGTGCTGGGGCTTCTGGCCGAGATAGAAAGGGTGGTGAAGGTGCTGATGAGCAGGATGCCCAGGCCGACACAAAGCACCAGCTACGGGACAGAAAGAGGAGAAGCACAGCAGGTTAGAAACATGTTTTCACTGAACAAAACATAAGAACAGCGCAAATTCAGACTGTGTAACCTGAGCGATGATGCCGTTCTTCTGGATCTTTCTGTAGATGAGAGCGGGACATATGAAGCAGATGAGGCTGCCCATGGTGGCTCCAGTGAGACCCAGAATGGTTTCCACTGAAAAGAGAAACACACAGGGATTATCCTGTGGTCATGCAGAGCTATAATTCCAACCAGAGGTGCTTGTACACCAGAGGGGGGATTCTGCAGTTGTCAGCGGCTATGGGTTAGAAATGTTGAAATAATAACCAAACAAAGATGGATAAATGGGGGAAATAGTAATCTAAAAGTGGATAAAACATGAAAAGCATGGTGCGATCAAAAAGATAGACGTGGACAGAGCATGTCATGGTCATGTGCAAGCAGTAACCCTTGACACTCGGCTGTCAACATCAGGTTTTAAATGTTTTTGTGACCACTGGTAGGTGTGCATTTGCGATTTCTCCATGGATCTTAAAGTAAATTGGAAAGCAAATGATGTGGACGATGATCACTGGTGACACCACAGAGAGAAGAAACAGGAGTTTTCACAGTGAAATAAGCCCACAGTCTCCAAGACTAAGGAAGCTGCATGAGGAAGAACGTATGCTCTTTCTTTTCTTTAACATTCACAGGGTCTTGCTCCAGGAATTAGTCTCCCAGCATTGGTCTGTCAAGGCGTCGCTCTACTGTAATGTCCCAAGGCATCAGTTTGGCGCAAACAACCTCAACCGCGATCGTATGCAGACGCTTCGACTGCACTGTGCGCCCAGTAACAGCATGGTGAATGCACGCGGGATTTTAAGCCCAAACAAAAACCATCACTCCCTACCTGCCCTACTCATTGGATTTGGCACCCTGTGACATTTTTATCATCCTCAACAATGAAACTCAAGTTGAAGGGTCGCCGTTTTGACACGGCGGAGAAGATTTCAATGGTGAATGACATGCTTGCTTAATGTGATTTCCACGGAATGTTACAGAGTGTTGCAGGAGCACTTGGAGCAGTGTGACGCTTCACAGGGAAGAGTAGGGTGGCAACGTGTGGATAAGGAGGGTGTTTGGATTTTTGTAGGAACATTTTTGGGGATTTTTTTTGATCACCCTTGTACTTAATAGATAAACAGTTGGAGAAAAAAATGAAAGCAATGTGTAATGAAAAAGCTGAAATTAATAAAAGCAATGAATAATAGTTAAAAGATCCAGGCTTCTGCTTCTCCAAGTGCTGCAGTACAATGCAAATGAACAAGCAAACTGTGCTCACTGTGCAAAACATGGCACCAACATTGCCAGAGGTGAGGAGTTTGCATCCCTCTGAGTGCACTGTTCCCTATCTCTTCTGCTGCACAAAAAAAAAAACAAACAAAAAAACCCCTCCCCAGATCCAAGCTCCTTATCGCTAGCTACATTCATACCTGCCTCTGCCATTCACCAGCACCTGCCCAGTCCCATGCAGCCTCCATCCATGGCACGCTGCTCCTGGCAGCAGCGAGCCCTGGCCCCACCCATCCCTCTGTGGACCGGCCGGCTGGGCGTCGGGCCCGGAAACCCATCGTTCATCCAGAGGACGGACACCATATTGTTTCCCTCAGATTTAGTGTCCATTCTCCCCGGGGTCCTTACCTCCCTTCTCCTCAGTCTATTAGTCTGATTAGATACACAAAGCGCCGGCCAAAACTTGCCGGTGTGTGTCTGCGTTCAAGCAATCAAAAGTTTAACAAACAGCCGCCGTATAAAAGGACGAATAAAACATAAACTAATGCTAACCTTTACATCGCCACCGTTTCGGAGCAGTTTGTGAGAGGATAGACCGACTTAAAGGATCTGACAGCGAGCCAATATTGGTGTGTACGCTGACATGTGTGTGCGTGTTTGTGTGAGAGAGTCTGAGAGAATAATAGCCCTATCTTCCTGTCTGCCCATCTAAAAGGAGATAAAAGTTAGGGTCCTGATTTAAGGACTGTGTTAGAGTGTGACAGTCACTGACTCGTAAAGTCACATTCACACACGTCGTAAAGCTCCACTGCTACTCCGCCCACATAAAGGAACACATGCACCTTAAAGACCTCCAGCGAGCCGCGCACACATAGACACATGCACATAATTGTCGTCCATTCAATCCAGGCCTGATTGTTCACACGCACACACACACACACACACACACACACGGGATGTACCGTTGGGGATGAGAATGCCTCCCAGCATGGTGCCAAACACAATGCAGAGCGTGATCATCTTGAAGCGCAGAGGAGGCATGTAACCTCCGGCAGCAAATGTCCCATCCTTCTGCTGTAAGACGGAAACAGAGACGGAGATGTGAGAAAGAAAAGAAATGACAAAAAGAGGGGGGGGGGGGCACAAAAAAATCTAGCACCGACTGTTACCAATTTCAAATTTGAAAAAAATGGATTCAATTTCTTTTATTTAAAACAGAAGCTGATTTTGTGTTGATTCACACGGCTCGTACCACACAGTGTTTCAGCTTCATGTATCGTGGCCAAAACAATATTACTGTCCAGCGCAGCCCTGATCTGACTGAATAATAATTCCAAAGACGTCACAGCAGGTGTTTCCAAAAATCAAACTGCATTACAGAAAGCATAGGAGGCTCTATCTAATGTGTTAAATGCAAAGGTTTAAATGAATGCACATAAAAGGAGTATAAAAGTTGTGCTGAATTCAGTCAACAACTACCACAATGTAGGACTGGAGGTAATCTCATTTATTACCTCCACTGTGACGGCAAACTCACTAATTTTCCAAGTCTCATAATGAACTGAAATCCAGAAATGTTCAAATGAAGCCAGTCAAGAATGCTTCTCCTCAGTCTGACAACACTAAACATCCACAAACTATAAACTGGATCATTTATTATAACTGATCAAGAATATGACATTGTTTTCAAGCAGCCCTTTGCTTTGGGAATCATTGCAATGTCCGGTAGGTTCTGTTTAGTAGTTCTGGGCAGGCAGGCAGAACAATGGACCGGCTCTTCAGTGATGAGAAGAGGCAGGGATCGTAATGTGGCATGAACTGGGTCTGGATTTGCTTTTCTGGGGCAACAAACACGGCACGCAGCATTTGGATGACTGTTACACTGAAATTTGAGCCAGTAATATGTTGACACCTCGCATCAAGGACCCTCTTTACCTACGTCTCAGCAAGGTTCACCCCACAAGACCACCTTCCCAAGTATTCAGTATTAATTTGCCACAAAGTACACATCCATCCATTATCTATACACCTCCTAATCCTCACTAGGGTCATGGGGGGGCTGGAGTCTATTCCAGGGACAAAGTATTCAGTATTACTTAATAACTTATTTAAGAAAACAGAACTGGAATCTAATTTCTGTGGGACACCACTGGGTTAGTGCACTCACACACTTCCATCCAAATTGTCCTCCTGCTATTAAAAAGATTCACATAAAGAAATACTATATTGAGAACAATTCTCAATTTGACATTCAACCACATAAACAAGCACAAAGATGTTTCTGGAACATTTAAACTGTCCTGTATACAAGGTGTGTCAGAAAAGTTTTTTAGGACTGGTGTCACAAAAGATATATTTCAAATGCAAACACACCTCGTATGAAACACAAGAAGTGTGTGAATAGCATCCGAGCTGACCTGCTGCTCAAAAAGCATGGTGTTGATGGCCTGGCGGCAGGGCAGGATCATCATGGGAAATCCGACGGCCACAGACATCATGAAGCCCACGCGGATCATCTCTGTCACCAGGTTGGATGGAAAGTTCATCAGCACATTTCCTGCGATGGTGTCTGTGAAGCTGACGTAGCCAAAGAAACCCACCTGGTTAAGAGGGAAGCGGAGGGAACCGAAGCAAAAAGAAGAAGAGAAAATTAATATAGAAGACAACCTTTTTTTTTTTTTTGCAACACATATGCATAAAACATCTGCTGCGCCGGCTGACGGAAGCTTTCAAAAACTCCTTTCACGCCAGAATTAAAGTCAAATTTGACCGTGAATTGAAAAATGAAAAATACTGAGACATTAAAAACTGTAACTGAATTGATTCACTTTCTAAAGCATTGATCTGAACAAAGTAAATAAAAAATAGATCAAGACAAGCAGACACTGTAATCACAAGGTATCAGTGGTGTAGCAGGCGGAGGCGTGAGCGGCGGCCGGCGTGTATGGAAGCTCCACTCACAGTGATGTAGAAGATGGTGACTACGTGGAGGGCCGAGGTGAAGATGGTGCTCATGCGTTTGACTGACGGCTCGTCCAGGCTGTCGTAGGTCGGCAGCACCTGCCTGTGAGAGACAAGCAGCCCAACAAAAAAACACACCCGGCATGCCGCATGACACAAGACCACACTGGTGCTGCTGCTGTGTGTATTCATGTGCTGTCTGATTTAGACAAACTCTCCTATGGCAAGTGAGACTGTACCATCAGAGTGCTAGAAGGGAGGTCAAGAAACGTAGCCCCACAGATGTTCCCTGAATGGAATAGTTGTTTTCCCGTCCAAACAGCTGACAATATGACAGTTTTCATAGCCACTTACTTCAGATTTGGTGGTGGAAACTGCTCTGTAAAGCTCTTTAATGAGGAGCCATATGGGGGCCCATTTGTGCTGCTCAGTAATCAAATGATGCATCTCTTTCTTCATATCCTTGTCAGTATCCCACTCACGTAACTACTTCTGTTGTTTAGCCCATTAAAATTTCAACACTGTAATGCCATCATCATTAATAACAGTTCAGATGAAGATGTGTATCGTCTACTTAGCTGTAGTACAACTTCTGTCTTCGCTGACTGTAAAAGTCATTCATAGCAACGTACTTATCTGCAGTCTCCTTCCAACTTTTAAAGACTACCTATAACAGAATCAAAAAAACAAAACACAATGTACTAAATTATTTTGACTTAAAGAGCCCATATCATGCTTTTGCATCGCCCCCTTTAAGTCCGATAAAGCTCCTTTTTTGTGCATACAAAATGTCTGCAAACTCCCAAAAGCTCACACCAGAGGAAATTATTTATTCCTAGAGAAAATACTGCTGCTTCTCAGCCTGAAACACCTGATTTGAATTCCAGGCTTTTCTTCCGTTACCTATCTACATCACTATGTGACATATTTGCATAACGCCTGCCTAGCGGATAATTAGGCCCAGCCATAAACAAAGAATGAGCAACTTCCTCACAGCCCACCATTATTTTCTCACTACTTCTTCTAGATCTATGTTTCTTTGTCTGGAGTCAGAGATCTGGGGTTAGGGTACATAAACAGCGCTGCTTTATTGACCAATCAGAGCAGGCTGGGCTTTTCTGGAGGCGGGGCTTAAAGAGACAGAACCTAAACCGAAGAGGTGCTGTAACAATGTGCAATAAAAGAAAAGGAATGTGTGTTGTTTTTTTTTTTTACATTAAAGCATTAGATTATATACTAGCAGACCCCAGAAGTATTAGCATAAACCTGTAAATGTGCATGATATGGGCTCTTTAAGATTTGTATCCTCTCCAACTTCTTTTTTCACTTTTATAAAGTTGCTCACGACATTTACTTATCTGAAGCTTAAAAGGTAAAAAAAAAAAAAAGATTAAAAAAACAAGGTATAGCTCATTTTGTTTTGAGAAAGCACAACATCACATTGGCAATATCAATAAACATTTTAAAAATGTTATTCATAAAGTTTATAATTTTAAAAAAGGTTCTTTTTTGTTGCACTTTCACATTCATGTAACAACTGTTCTATCATTCATCAATTAGCACGTTTGTGATTTATTAATTATTCAGTTGATTACTGACCACAAAAATGAGCCGCCAAACCCTTACATCCAGGCATGTTTTGATCCAAATACAAAAAGCAACTCTGACAGCACATGAATGCAACACATTCTTCAGTAAGAGCCACAGTTTCATGTTAATTCATGTTCAGGATAACTCACTAACAACTTGCTTTTCCCCAAATTGTAAAATTACAGTCATATATCAAAAAAAATGGCAGCAGATGAAAGTAGTGCGATGGCAGCGGGGGTGAAGCGCTGTATGTAGGAAGTGTTTGTCTGCATACCAGTGTGTGCATGTATGTGTGTGGCACAGAGAAGGTGACAGTAGTCAAGGCTGGCTGAGGTTTAACCTGAGACTGTCTGTCTGTCTGTCTGTTAACCCGGGCGTCTGTCTCCTTCCGTTATTTCCTGCTCTGTGCTAAAAACAGCGTGTGGGAGTGTGGAGGGGACCATCGGCACATTAACCAGCGAATTTACAGGCTTTATATATAACAGCGAGTGCCTGACAGGTTTTAGAGCATTATAAACTTTCTTGGCAGACTCTTTTTTTGTTCACCTCCTCTCTCTCTCTCTCTCTCCCTCTCTCATACATGTAAAAGGAATAACCACAGAGCAGAAACGTTCTCTGGCTCCTGTTCTCTCTTTTCGCCTTTCTCTCTCTTTCACACACTCTGGTTTTATTAGCGAGCACTGTCCCACGATGCTATTCCTTGACGCTTGTTTAATCTGCAAACCAGTAAATCTTATAGCCAAGGTTAAATAAAACGGTATACTGCAAGTGCGCAGCTGAAGTATCTAATGGTCACTCGATAGTCCAGAGTCTAACGTCCTCTGTCCTTAAATAGAAGAGATATGATCGAGGAAGCCCTTTCAAGCGAACGCAGGGATGCGTGCGAAGCAGATATTGTCATAAACTTGTAAACAGTAGCGTCGCACAGGGACATTTCACGTTTTTCTTACGTCCCTCCGCTATGAACTAACTGCTCCTCGCTATTCAAACGTTGGGCCAAAAAACAACGGGGCCAGCTCCCATCCCGTCATAATGGTGATGTTAAGTAATGTTTTAACTGAAAGTAAACACATTTCATGAATGTAATAAAAATCCAATGTGCTGAGAGCTGTTTAATCAGCCTGTGAATACATCAGTGTGTCTGTAAGATGGCGGCGGTCCAATGTGTTGATTAGTGGTTTGGCTTAAGCTGCCTGCCGCCTAACGGAGCGCTTGCCTCGCTCAGCCTGACCACAGGCCAAGAAATCGCCCTGCCAAATATCACTCAGCACTACGAGTGGGACCCGGCGCTCCAAACACACATGCGTAAACACATACAGGCACATACTTTCTTCGTGTGTTGCACCTCGCTTGCTAATGAACAGGCCTGCCGTGTCATAATGTTGTGTTGGCTCCGTGCGATTACATTAATTAAAGTCCTGTTTCGGTCTCAGGGCTACAGTCGCTCCTATCACTTACCTCACTCGCTCCCACACAAACAAAACCATACACCGCCGCCACCCCAAACTCCTGGCCCCTAATGACCTCACCACAACACTCCCTACGTGCTTCTGCGGCCCTGCGCTCAAATCAAAGGAAAACTTCGGCCCACAGAGATGACACTTGACAATCCCACGAACCCAGAGCAAGCGCTGGAGGACAGGACGAAAAGAGTGACGGAGCATGCAGATGGGTGAAAATGGAGAAACCAATGGACAGAACAAAGAGCAGTGAAAATGCAGTAGTGCGATTTCTGCATTCGCTGTGCGGAAAGTTAATAGATGCAAAGATTGTGGCGAGAAATATTCACATGCTGGGTACATCTCAAAGTATTTTACAAGTTTGATGTTTCTAAAGTGTTGTCTCCAGGTTGATTTGTTCCCATCACACCTAATTCTCCTTGATTAAACAATCGACAGCGTTACTTTCATAAGGAGAACATCAACAGGCTCACACTACACGACCTGTGAACAACTTTAAACTCACCGATGGAGACTTGTAGGTGTAACTCACTGAACGGCTAAATGGCACCTTGTCAAAGAAGCTGCCTAAACTCAAGCGTAAACACCAGTTTGTATATCACAGCTCAACAACCTAACGTGGCAGATCACCTGAAAACTGAAGGCTAGTTTGTCATATACCTCAACAGTTCTGGTGCTGGGCTCAAAGAATTTATATGATGATGGGAGTGCACACTGGTCTGCTACAAGTCTGTTGTTATTTGGGTACAAGATATACAGCTTAGAATGTTTTATTATGCTGCAAATACTAGCTTTTTATGTCTATTTACAATTAATTTATAGGGCTAGTAGGTACAGTGCACTTAGTCTACTGAAGCCAACGCAGTGGCCAATGAGTAAATCCATGTTAGTTGACCAGTTTTAGTTTTTCTTTGACTGATTATAGCCCTGCATTAGAATGAATTCAACCCCTAAAAACTCATCTTTGCTTGTCAAAGTTACACGTCTAGATTTTTTTTAAAAAATGAAAAACAATCCCTTGCTACCTTAAAATGACTTAGACGTAACTATTCTATGTTCCTCCCCTCAGGATGTGCAGATCTACGGAGTCCCTGCATCCCTCTCTCTCCAACCCGCCACACTCACGGCATCTCAAGCAGCTCAGCTCACCTACAACTCTGCTGAAACACTAAGAAGCTACTCTGCACCGCACAAAGCCAAGTTGCGATATTGGAGAAATTCAGCCGTAAGCAATTGACCCTGAAAGAAAAATGCTACAGTAACCTAAACTCTGATCCATAGTTTTCTGTTCTGATGAACATCCCATAAATTAACTGGTCGAAATAAAGAGATGTATACATGATAAGAAATGTATAATTTACTCTTTATAGCTCACATAAAGCTTCTTGTAACTGCTAAATATGCTCCAGTATTTTACAATCTGGACATGTTCAGCTTTAGGTGCCTTAGGCTTGTTACATATGAAGTCTGGATCTATACTTTGGAGACGCTGCAGCTTCAAGGCAACAATCTTTAACAACAGTGTGGACTGCTTATTTCACTAATGATGTGTCTTCTAGCATATCAAAACACAATATGGACATGGTAACAAGGTAAGGAAAAAATAGATTTTAACTGGATGGAGCTTTAAGTCGCTTAATCATTTGTCAATGTTGAATTGGTGATATTATTATTTTTTTTTTGTAGGAAATTCTAACTTTAGCTTCAATTCAATTCAACTCAAATAACTTTATTTATCCCCTAGGGGCAACTTTAAAAGCTCATTGAGTATGTCATATAAAGACATAAAAAACCCAATAAACCACATCATAAATATCACATTTTATTACATGGGACGAATTTTGGAGAGTCAGGGGACATGGACTCTTTTGTGACTATAATGCAGCCACTTTATTCCATACAAACATCTGTTTTTCCTAGCGGCTAAACTGTATTTTATTCTTAATATCTCACAAATAAATAATAGGAGTAGTGTGAACTAAAATAAGTTTAAGCATGTGGTTATTTTTTCAAGAGGTCAGACTTGACAGTGGAGCAGAAATGAAAGAGCCAACTATGAGAAGCACATCAGCAAAATGTGAAGCTTTCCTTTGCAACAACGGACGCCTTATCACCGTCCCATCTCCACCGCAAATCTGTGTTTCTCTTCCCAAACCCTCCGCCGTGGCTTCAAGCAATGCGGTAAGCATACATGCACTAATTGTGACATGTGCTCAGCATCTACATGCAGCAATGAAAGATTTAATTCACCGTGTCAACTGCGTGGAAAAGCCGGGATTTACCCAGCACATGTTCATCAGACTTCTGTCAGATTCTCCCTATTCTACGTCAATGAGCCTCCAACTAAGAGTCTTGTTTGACATTGCTTTGATTGCGTGATCCTGTGCGAGTGGAGGGGCGTGAGGAGTACTTACGACTGACAGGCGAAGGCCATCCCACAGATGGGGAGACAGCGAAACACACCCTCCCAGCGCACCACATTGACCTGCCCTAGCCACCAGCCGCTGAGCAGCCCGTGTTTGAACGAGGACAGCACCATCTGAGGGGAAGGAGGCGGGTGGGGGAGGAGGAGGAGGAGGAGG
>NW_007578737.1:243699-249140 GCF_000690725.1 Stegastes partitus
AGGAGGAGAGAGGGGGGTAGTAAAGGAGGGTGAGGAGGACAAGACGGAAAAAGAGGAGAGGGGTAAAGAAGCACAATGAGGAGGAAGGAAAAAAGAAGGGAACAAATAAGGGTAGGATGAAAGGAGGAAGGGAAGGAGATACATCACTGTTAGAGGGTTAGGGGTCTGGGCCGGGCCGGGGTCTGAAGCCGGACACACACCACACCAGTGCTCCAGGGTATCGGCATGCTACAGAGCTAAAAGTCACAGAGAGACTGCGGACTGTGAAGTCTGTGGAAGCAGCACTATAGGTCAGAAAACAGCCACGCACACCAACCGTGGGTGCATACTTAAAGAGCGAATGAGCTAAACCACATGAGGCAGGAAACAGCTGCTGGACTCAAATCTCTGTTTTTTGAAATATGGTGCACCTCTACGCAAATATAAAAACCTGTCAGAAGTGGGTTGGAGCTGTGTTCTACTGCTGGTAACCAGTTGCTACTGTAGTGGTCATATCACTGCAGCACTGTGGGTAATTTCTGAGTAATTGTGAGAATACGGTCAACAAGTGCTTTATTATACAGTCGTCCTCAAGTGTATTCATACACTTCCATTAAAGAAAAGGCAAAATTCGCAATCGTCACTTAAATAACTAGAAACTGCAAAAAGTAGTAATAAATAAAAATTTGCTAAATTATAATTTAGTGAAATTAGATGTTGCTTTTGAATTGTGGTTGAAAAGAATAATTAAAAAAAATAAAAAACTGTCCCAGACAAATTAGAGCACTTTGCTGATGAGCAGTGGGCCAACATCTAAACACCTGTCAACAGGTGAACAAGTCTGATTGGCTCAAAGGGTTGTTCAACAAAACATTAGTTTACGGGTCCCATCATGCTTGTTTTTAAAAATATATATATTTCTGTTGAACCACAATTCAAAAGCAATGTCATGATTTTCATTTTTTTTTTTTTTAGTATTACTTTTGTCAGTTTCATCTTATTTCACTGACAGCTGTTTTTTCCTTCTTTAATGGGAGGTTATGAATAGATTTGAGGACGACTGTATGTTTAGTAGCTTGAAATCAGCTCCACACAGGACTGATGCCTATTTAGACTGGACTGATCACATGCAACAAGTACCCTTCTCCGCTGAGTTACTAGGTTGCAAGGTTGCTTTAAAATCAACATAGGAAGAATTTAAAAAAACAGAAAAAACTTTTGTGATTCTTTACTACGAAACAACCACCAGCAGTTTTGCAAGGCGTATTATCCTAGAAAAATGCAAATTACATAATTTATCAGAGCTAGTAAGTGTAAGAACAGAAAAAGAGAATTGTCAGATTTTCAGCATTCCTTGAACTGCTCATCTGTGTTCAGTTAGGAAACAAATCTAATCGCTTTATTCTACGTGCCTTATTTAGAAATTCTCCATAAGCAACCCGTGAAATGCATTTGGCATGTTTAACTCCTGCAAACAACGAGTTTTATTTCATATAACAATTGAGCAAATGTAAAAGACAATTGCCTTTAGTGCAGCTGACCATCTAAGCTCCATTTACTTTGTACTTAAAGTGCTTATAATGTCTCTAGTGGCCACTTCCAACAAGTGTGCTCCCAGGGGAGAGCCTTTGTTTCAGCCTATAAAGAGCAGCGCAGCAACTGTTTTCTGTCTGAAGTGATTTAATGCGGATTTGCTCTTTAAAAACAGGAGCAAGACAATATTGTGTTGGTAAGGAAGGCATAGTTCTGTACAATGGAGCAAATAAGGGAGGATTAACACAGAAAACAACAACATAACCAAACGATATTCTGAAAAATCTGAAGTTCAAAGTCTGTAGCTTTTACTGTACATGTGGAGTTTTCTTTAGGGAAGAAAGCTGGAGTAAAGAGTGAAGTTCAGGAAAACACATAACAAGGGAAAAAACATAAATGCATGAGCAAAATAACAGTAAGTACTGCATTTAGAAATAAACATAATATCCAAAATGCTTTACGTGCAGGATGCTGTGTGACTAAAGCCCTTTTGAGACATGAGCTCCTTTCTGAATGTGTCGGCTTCACTTTGCCTTAAAAGTCGCTGCGGTGCTTTTACTAGGTCCGACCTCGTAATATTTACACATCGCTGTCAACGCAGCACAAGTCTGAACGGCATGCTGTCGCGTTAATAGACAGGCATGCAAATTATGACGTAGTTCGAGTTGCGTGAAGCATTGGGGAGGGCCTTTTCCCACATTTAGCACCGATAATGGTCCATAAACATGCACAGAAGTCTTGTGCCTTTAGTTGCCTGTAGCGCACACACACACCTCTCCAACATCACAAAACAACTTTTATTTATGTGGCGCTTTGCCTTATCCACTTTGTTCTACAACGTCACATCTATTACAAATTAAAATGTCTGTAAAAATCTTTCAGCAACAAGGACAGAGTCTGTAATAGGCCAGACTGATGAGAACTCTTCTAGGATTTCACAAAACATTAGCAGGAGCTGAAGTTTAGTTTGTTGCTTCCAGCTGTTTGTAGGAGTCTCACGAAAGTCTAAATATTTTTCTGTCATATCAAATTTTTTTAATTGAAAAGATTTTTCAGCACAAACGGATGTTGGCATTATGGCATGCATGGATGCCTCCATATATAGATGTGACCTCTGTGATCTGTAAAGTAACAAGTAGCCTAGCAACAATTAAATGATGTTTTATGGTACCATTATTTATTGTTGTCAGATAGATTTTTTTGAAATCCTAAAAAAGCTATTAGTTATTCAGACAGTTTGACAAGTTGCTAGTTTAGATTTTGTCTGTTTTTTTAGATTTGTGAATTAACTATCACTTGATGCTAAATGGTGCACTGTCTGAATGGAGCTCTGGGGAACGAAAGTGTCTGATTTTTAAAAATGCCGTCACCTTAACAGACCGATGAAGCAGCACTTATGCATCCCATGTCTGAAAAGGGCTTATGAAACTACTGAAAAATTACGAACGCTTTTTTTTTTAAATCATGCTGATAATGTATCTGTACAGCTTGACTGCTTTTAAGCTGCTACTGTACAGCCAACAAATGTCCCTCAGTGAGCATTCTGCCTCGGACGTTTTGATCGTCAGGCTTTGTAACCGAAGGCGTTTCTGCTGCAGCCAGCTCAGATGCTTGGAGTGTCGCTGTCTGTGTGCTGACGCTCTCACCGTGAACATGAAGAGGGTGTAGAACATGAGGGCCATCGCTGAGAAGGACTGGATGGAGGACATCATGTTCCTCTGCAGACTCAGAGGGAGGACGATGAACAGCGACACAGCGATCAGCAGCAGCACGCGGAAACTGCCCGTAACCTTCACAGAACAGAGTAATAACAAACTAGATATCAGACATGATTTTTTTCTCCTACTATTACAGTTGTTTGTAGACTGAGGCCAATCCTATTAACCCTCTAAACCCCAAAACCTGCCCACAGGTGTAAAAGGCATGTTGTCTTAAAAAAAGAAACAAACAAACACAATGACAGAGTTTTCAGCTAAAGTAGACTGAACTGCAGGCTGTGTTTATACAGAGCAGGCAAAGAAAAGTAAGGAAACAAATTAAAAGTAGCAGTAGTGTCAGTAGAAGTAATATGTACTGTGATGTAGTCGTATAGTATGTAGAGTCATCTGTTTTTCCAGTATTGATAACCCCTGTGGGCACTTGGAAAATGTTGTCCATGTTGATTCCATCCATCCATCCATTATCTATACACTGCTTATTCCTCACTAGGGTTGTGAGGGGGCTGGAGTATACCCTAGCTGACTTAGGGTGAAGGCAGGGACACCCTGGACAGGTCACCAGTCTATCACAGGGCTACACTTAGAGACAGACAACCAAGCACACTCACATTCACACCTACGGATAATTTAGAATCACCAATTAACCTCAACTTGTTTTTGGACTGTGTGGGAGGAAGCCGGAGAACCTGGAGAGAACCCACATTGCACGGGGAGAACATGCAAACTCCACGCAGAAAGATCCTGGGTGTCCTCACCGGGGACCTTCTAGATGCGAGGCGACAGTGCTAACCACCGCTCCACCTTGCATGTTGCACCTTGCATGTTGAGTCTAATTTTTTTCAAATTTTGTAAAAGATTTGTGACATTCTAACTTTGCTAAACTGCACAAAAGACATGGTTACTTCTCTCTATATCTAGCCACAGTTGAGCTGTTTCCATAGAGGTGTCGGAGTTTATATTGCAGTGAAAAATGAGCTCACAGTGAGTAGAAAGGAAAGTGCTTGGTGTTCAGAGGGTTATTTTACTATCGTTTTTTGGGGGGAATTACATGATAGTAAATTTAAAAACAGGTTTAAAAAAAAAAGAAAGAAAGAACATTGAAGACAGAATGCATACATTGATCATAATTACGATAAAAAATGTGCCGACTGATAGATGATTGCACCAAGTATTGATTCTCAAACCTGTAAACCCAACAGCTGAGCGAAGAAATTTGAGCCCAAATCAGCGATGACAACATAGAAGGCAATGCAGGTCCCCAACATCAAACCGATCATACTGCAGAGACAGAGGAAGACGTAAAGACACAACTGTTATTATGGCCTAATATTTTGAAATGAATCATTTTTTATGTTTCCATTGACTTCTCATACGTTTGTTATGTGTGCTTTCGATCTACAGTGGGTTTTCTAAATAAACAAATAGCCTTCAAAATATTCCAGTTGTCTAACATCTGCAGCACTTATTTACAGAAAATATAGTCACCATATATTTAAAATATTGCATAATTAGGTTAGATTCAACTTTGCAAGTACTGAGACAATGAAACACTGTAAGGTGTGTTAGGAATAAATACACTCACCTTGTCTCCACCAGTGTTTTTCCTGGTTTCCCGTAGGCATGGAAGGCTGCGGAGAAACATCAATGTGAAAAAGATGAAGACAAACAGACGGCAGTGTCCCAAAAACAGTCCGATCGAACTACTAGCATGACTGTGCTTATCTAAGAGTTATAACACGTTGGCCCTTCACCATGTAGACAACAATCAAGCCACTTAAAAAATATGAAAGATTCTCGTTCACTGTCTCTGTGGGCAGAGTCGGCTTGCTGTTAGTGATGTTTAGGTTTGTGTAGATGAAGTCATTCTATGTGTCTGTTCTGTCATAATGGGCGTCACTGCCACTGCTTAAGCTCTGCGTTTCATTCTCTCTAAAATACAAGACTTTCCCTGAACATACTGCCGGACGTTTGCTGCTGAGTACAACAAAAGAGACAAATGCGCTACAAACTGTAAGTTGAATTACGATTAAAGTCAATAACAAAGACAAGATAAAGTCACATTCATCTGTACTTATTGCTCCTTGAACTCACCCAGTCCAGCGTAGGTCCTTCGTTTGGTGTTGCTGGCTGTGTGGACCAGGAACATGCACGACTTGTGGGTCATCCATGAACAGAAGAACAACAGGAGAGTTCCCAGAACGATTCCACACT
>NW_007578737.1:249584-266008 GCF_000690725.1 Stegastes partitus
GAGTGAGAGGACGCAGGCTGACACACTTCACAGGAAACTAATAAAATCCTATGAATTCCCCTTTTGTTTAACTCTATTTTACACCAGGAGGTCGGAGGGGGAGATCTCTCCCTATAGTAGCAGGTGCTTTATGAGAGTTGTTGCAAACACTGAAGGTTTAAATCAACGCTAGTATTTGTAGCAAAACCTGAACAACAATGTCTTGGAATAGTTTTAAAGAAAGAGCAAAAGGACTCCTGATGCGGTCTCACAACAGATGATGAACAGAGATGTTCAACCAGGCGTTCACTGACTGCATGAGGAAGCTGCTCAGCTATAAAGTAACACAGTCATTCATGAAGCAAATTTCTCTTCACACTAATGCTCTTGTGCAAAACACACCGAGGCCAAAACGAAGCACACTGTCATCGCTAGGTTATAATGGGTAGTTGTTGTCTAAAAATGTGGACTTATGTTTTATACTGAGATGTGTTTTTAATGTTTTTTTTTCCAGCCTTTTCACATCACTGAGGGTAACATTATGAACTATAGAATATAACATTAGCCCAAATTATAATTGATTCCAAATTTGGTGTCACATGACATTGGTTTATGTTTTTATCTTTTCCCCTGTTACAGTCAGTCGATTTTATTATTTTATAAAATATGTGTGCACTTACTCAACTTATACTATTTTTGATTTAATTAATTATAACAAATTAATTATATCCTGCTGCATATTGCATTTTATCTTTTACATATTTTTTTTTTTTTTGTTAAACTTTGCTATTAAAGCACTTTGAATAAACTCTGTGTGTAATAAGGTGCACATAACATGCTTGGTTGCCATGTTTAATTTGGTTATTAAAGGGTCTAAACCAGCACTGTAAAGTAATTTTTCCTTCTCTGAGTGATGTTATGTTAGCTGTGTCGGGTAATAGTTCATTGTTGAACGCAGTCCCCTGAGTCCGTCCCTGCCAGACTCCGGCCTTGTGATGATAAGATGTACCAGATCTCTGGGCAAGGACGGTCCTGAAGCATACGTAACAGTTTGCTCTCATAAGGCTACATATAGCGAGGAATGTCCAATGCACACGTGTCGTATATTGCACAAAACATGTGTATTGCATGTGGCCTGTGCTGGTATAGCTATGCCCTGAAAGGAGGCATTAGAATGTGTTCTCCAACCTGTTTATTATCAAGCTTCAACAAATGTTTCTGCGTAAGACGTCTGGGCATCTAGAAACTCCTTCTTACATGATTTAACCTGCTTAACCTGGTCGTCTACCTGCGTGGTGCTTGATAGACGATCTTAAAGGTATGAAATAAAAGCAATGTGAAATTATTTAAGACATCAATCACTACATCTACACCAGGGGTGTCGACATCCGGTCCTCGAGGGCCGCAATCCTGCATGTTTNGACTTCTGCAGAGCTTGATGATGAGCTGATCATTTGAATCAGGTGTGTTGGAAGAGGGAAACATCTAAAACATGCAGGATTGCAGCCCTCGAGGACCGCAGTTCGACACCCCTGATCTACACGGTAACTTTCTGCTTTATTTGTGTAACCTATAAATTACGCCTATAGCAATTCCAATAGTGGAAAGTATTTCAGTGCTACAGAGACGGCCCGACCTCCAAATAATCATCTCCAGATGTGTGAGAACATGCTTGTTTGGCATTGACCGCAGGAAAAATGGCGTCATCATTTTCATATTAGTGTCAGTAAAAAACAAAACAAAAAAGCAACGCCAAAATGACCATTCTATACTGCAACTACAAAATCTGTAAAAATACTCTCAACTTGATTTCTTTTCTTGTGCATAGAATTTAGCCATCGTCTCTGCCACTCTCTCCATTCACCACGCTGCAGCTTGAGCACACCAGCTCACCTACGACTCTGTTCAAACACTGTAAAATCACAGCACGCTACACATTGTCGAGCTGTAATACTGCAGTAAGTAGTCATACGTGTTCAAACTGACAACCCATTCTAATAATAGCGAGTTAGCTCCACAAACTGATAGAATCGGTGCTTTAGGTTTGTTACAGACAAACCCCAGAGGTTTCAATCAGTGTTTTTGAGACTATCATCAGTGATGTGTCTACTAGCATATAAAAAAAAACGCCACATGGATGTGTTAACAAGATAAAAAAAAACTTGATTTTCAACAAAAGCGTGTACTTAAGAGGCAAACTCTGTCCTTTTATTGACTTCCCAGGTGCAAACTTTTTCATACTTTGTTTATACACACAATAATATGACCACTTCATGAAATATGGTGTATTATAACAATTACACTCCCCAACAGCAAATAATGCATTACAAATGTACTTCACTGAATGCACCATTAAAGTATTGCTTGCATATTAATGCATCAACGATTAAACGCTCAGAGGCGAAACTCTGTGAAATTAGTATTATAAGAATATTTAGCATGTTATTTCAGCTGCTAGGGGTTTCTTAATCAAAAAATGTACATAAAGCATAAATTGATGATCCTGTAAAGTAACGAGGGATCATGAGAGTTACTGAATTCACCATCATCACAGCAGATGTAAATCTGTCTGATGTGACTCAGGCAGAATCAGATAAATCAATATATACAGTCGTCCTCAAATGTATTCATACACTTCCATTAAAGAGAAGGCCAAATTCACAATAGTCACTCAAACAACTAGAAACTGAAAAAAGTAATAATAAAGAAAAATTTGCTAAATTATAATCTAGTGAAATATGACATTGATTTTGAATTGTGTTTGAAAAGAATAATTAAAAAAACAAAAACAAAAACTGATGAGCAGTGGGCCAAAATCAAAATACCTGTCAACAGGTGCAGAAGTCTGACTGAGAGTTACAGAAAACACTTGATTACAGTGATTGTCTCAAAGGTTTGTTCAACTAAATATTAGTTTAGGGGCTCCATCATGCTTGTTTTTGTTTGTTTGTTTGTTTGTTTGTTTAATATTTCTGTTGAACCACAATTCAAAAGCAATGTCATGATTTTCATTATTATTTATTTATTTATTTATTACTAGTTTTGTCAATTTCAACTTATTTTAGTGACAGCTGTTTTTTCCCTTCTTTAATTGGAGGGTATGAATACATTTGAGGATGACTGTGTGATGGCATTAGCAGGAGACCAAAGTAAAAGGCACCATTTCATTAGACTTTCTGGGTTTTAGGTGGAATGTTAGCACACAAGTCAACTGTTATTAATCATTTTAATGCTGGAATGTTAAATATTACACTATTAAAACTTGTTTGGTAGGATTTTGAAAGCAGAACTCTCTAAAAAAAAGTTGGTGATTAATTTCTCTGTTGTCAACGAACCGATTAATATTTGCAGCACTATTTTTTTTCTTAATTAAGTGCCGGATGTTTTCCCGCCACTGTCAAAATAAAGGGTCCGCGGAGGGATTCCGTACAGCTGCAGGTGACCCACCTGTTTGAAGCAGAAGGGCATAGTGAGCACACTGACGCCCACGATGCTGTTCACCACATTCATGATTAGGCCCCAGTTGGACGCCGTCATTTTGACCTCCTGAGCGACGCGTCGTCCCTTTCCGGTAAGAAAATGTCAAACCACACGGAGACAGCGGCACATTGAAGGCTGCGTGTCACCGTCTAATCTCTGGTCCGCTGCGGACTAAACTCCGGGTGTGTTTTCCTCCGCCGATCAATGACGTGGCGCTCTGAGAGGAAACACAGAGTTTAACATTTAGCACACTGTCACATTGTTTTTCGTTTAATAAAACAACCCCACTACCAGATTTCTCACATAGCGCCAATTTTATTGTACAAAAAACACACAACAACATGTCATAAATATCGCAGCTTTTAGCAGAAAGCTAACTCAGGTAAGCGTTGGTAGTTTCACGAGCTCACCTTTCTCTCTCTGCGCCCTCCGCCTCGCTGTCCCTCTTTACGTTATCATCGGTAAGTCCGGGACAATAAACGTCCGCTTATCGCTGCAAAAGTTGCGTTTTTTCGTACGTGTACGAGCCACAGGTTGATAGAAACTCGGTATTAGACGTTAATAACAACCTGGCTGTTTTTCTGAACGCGTATCCAGGAAGTAGAGATTACAGTCGAGGAGGAGAAAGGAGACAACTCCGCATGCTGGGTTCAGGCCTGTGGAAATACTTGGGCGCCTACTAGCGGCCATTTTGTTGTTGCAGTTTGCTGCTGCTGGACGTGAAACGAAGCTTCGAAGTCTATTTTCTCTTTTCCAATGTACTCTTTTGCACAGTCTTTCCCTTTCAAGTAAATTTTAATTGTTTGTAGCTGCGTGTAAAGCCATTAAGGAGCTGTGAAAATGAGTTAAATACGTTTACTTCGGACCACTTTAAGGCAAGCCTGAGTTACCTTCTACATGTACATTACCTTAGACTGTGTACTTTGCTTATTAGTTAATTATAATATTGCTTTACTTCTACTTATCTGCTTTTTAGACTTTAATATTGTGCTGTTTGTTGCACTACATTTATCCAACAAAAATGTACATAAAAGCTATGATGAATTCCCATCTTAACACCTTTCATTTTACTGCTTAAGGCCTGAAGAAGTGTGTTCAACAAAAAATCGTACAAAATACTCAAATTAAGTAAGAAAAGTAATTGTAGCATCTATGTTAATTCCTTTTTTGTACACCAATAGATTTTCTAATGGCCCATTAGATTTGTGTTGTGACCTCTAAGTTGCCAACGCCGGTGGAAGATACTCAAGTACTCTACTTGAGTACAGCTTGGGAGTACTTGTACTGCTACTTGAGTATTTCCACTTACTTTCCTCTCCACTACGTCTCAGAAAAAAATATTTGACTTTCTACTCCATTTCAATTATCTTCCAGCACTAGTGACTTTTCAGATGAAGATTTGTTTCAATGGATAACATAGCAAGCATTTTAATAAAGCACATAGTTAAAGAATAAACCAGTGCTTTCCAGCCTTCCGGCTTCTTACAAACAGAAATGGATAATCAGGGTCATATTTCGGATGCCTGAGTTGTTAACAGATCCACCAAATAGTGTTTTTTTTTGTTCTCTAAACTTCTCACATGGTTTCACTTCTGTGAAAGCTTAAATGATCCAATATTTCACCAAAGATCAAAGATGAGAGATAAAGTCCCAGAACTGAAAACAGATTTGTGTATCAGAGCTTTGTTTCCTTCTTTCTTCCCCTATTAATCAACGTGACGACGACTCAGATTTATCTTCAGTCCCTGTATATAAAACTGTGTATAAGAGGTTCAAACTATCTCCACCTGCAGCAGCTACAACAGTAACACGCTGCTGACACACTGATGTTTGACTATTGATAATCTAATGATGCCGTATTTAATATTACATCAGTTATAGGGACCAAACCAGTACTTTTACTTTAATACCTACATTTTGCTGGTTTTATGTACTTTTACTTATGTAGGATATATATGCTGTAATTTTACTTGTAATGAAGTATCTCCTCATTGGGACTTTTCCTTAAGTCAAGGATCTGAATGCGTCTTTCACCATTGCACTGGATTAATTAGCAGAACTATAAAAACTTGTGGCGTAGTTTAAACAAATTAATCCCTCCTCAAATGACAAAAATCTTCCAACACATTGATGTAGCAGATTTGATCTAATAACATTATATACAATTTTATATCAATCACCTCTGCATTTTTTCTATTTATTTTTTTATAGTATGATTGTTTTTGTATCTTTCCTACCTGTGGTTATTTACCTATAATTGTGTGTTTTTTTTATAGTTGTTTTGCTACATTTACTTAACTAAAGGACCCAAGTACTTCGTCCACCGGCTCTGTAATGATAACAACACCAACAGACAAGCTTGAATCCTGTTTTTCTAAAGGCCTCAGATATTCCCTTCAGGAAAGGGAAACAAGCAACAAAAGACTAAAACAGAACAGACCGAACGTGGATGACGTCGGAGAAAATATTCAGCCTTGCACCTGAAACGTTGCTGGCAGTGGCCCGATTTTGTTTCCGTTAGTTAAAATGCCTGCCTGGTGCCCTCTCTGATAGATGACTATTGTGTTGTTTGACCAGGAAAGAGAAGAAGGAGCCTGGGGTTGGATGGGGGGGTTGACCTGAGAGCTTTCCCCCCAGCCGGGTGTGCTGTCCCCCAGGGATGAAGGATTTTCAGAGGCAAGGATGTGATGAAGCTTTGAGAGGCAAAGAAGGGGAATTTTGAACTGGAGAGAGGTAAGTGTGTGTTTCTGAGGAATTTGTACGTTCTCTTAGTATCATGTTCGTTATCTTTCTTCTAAAGCACACTTAAATATGTGGAATATTCCTCTTTAATCTTAGATATTTGTATAGATTTTGTCCTTACAGAATTTTTTAATACACTTTTCAGTCTTATTTTTTATGAGCCTTCCTTTTTTCCTATTTAAAGTTTACTATTCTTGCTTTTTAACCAGCTCCAAAAGCACTCTAACTTTTACGTAGATGATATAAATAATGTTTATTGTCATTATGTGTGCATGTGCGTATGAGCGTGTGTGTATGTGCATATGTGTATGATCAGAGAGGTTAAGACAGGAAAACCCTGGCCATTGTGCAACAGTGACCCCTCAAAATCAATGTGACAGACCGGTTGATTGGCTGGAGGGTCCTGTCTCTCTGCACCTAATCCCTCAAGGTAGACCCTCAGCCAGGCCTGCTGCGCTCGCAAGTGTGTGTGTGTACGCACGGATGTATCTGCGCTTGTATGTGTGTCTTTCTGCACCTAATCCCTCAAGATAGACCAAAGGCCATGGGATGGGGTATTAGTGCAGTTACAGGGGGTCAAGCCAGCTTGTGTGAATGTGTGTGTGTGTGTGAGACAGAAAGCGAGAGAGAGAGCTTGAGTGCGAGCACTACTCCACAGTAGTCCAATTAGACCGCAGAGTGCCCATGTATTTCTATGGGACTCAGTTATGTGTGGAGGTAGTAGTGGGTTTTACAGGGGGTAGGTGGAGGGGGGGCAAATTTTAGGGCAGATTTGGACGGATAACCCAGTTGGAGTGAAATTAGACGCAGGCATCTGGATTTGACCTCGGGCCCTCAGCATGACCCCAGGTCACTGAGGGGTCACGGGGCACAAAGCAGAGCACTGACCCTGCACAGGTCAAGCATGCGGGCGGCTGAAAGGACGCCTTTGTGGGGCCTGGCATGCTCACTATTTCCCATGAGCACCAGGGGACTGTGTCTGCCCAGGAAACTGGATCGGAGAGTGGGCCAGACGAGGTGTGTGCGTGTGTTCCTGTGTGTGTGTGTTTGTGTGTGTAGATGGAAACCATAATTGATTTTTGTTTATATTTATATTTCTGCTTGTTTGCCTTATGATTATCACTGACTGAAGGTCATCGTTTATCCTGATTTTTATTTACTGCTGCAGGTCTTGGTATGTGTTTGTTTTAGTGCATTTTGGGAAGACTTTGGTGGGCTGTGAGCTGTCAGGTAAAAAAAAAACAAAAAAAAAACCTTGCAACTCCAAATCATGTTTTAAGTTCCAGTTGTAGGATCACGTCAGTTTTAAAAAATGCATCCACCCCATGGGCTTATTCCCTTTTTAAATGCAATTCTGCCTTTTCTCAGTGTCTGGATAGTTATTTTAAAGATACATGATTTTTTACTTCTGTTTGTGTCATGGAGAGAGATATGGCTTAGATTTTTAGGTATGCCTGTGGTTGTTGCTTGTGTACATCTGTTAGCGCCTCCTTAATGAGCGCATGCACGCTGCCTCCAGTCCTGTGTGTGGCCCTCAGAGAGGCAGAGAGAAGCCCTCTGCTCCAGTAATCACATTTAATTACGCACCAGCATTAGACGGCCTATGAATAGGGTTTTTAGGCAGGCCTCTCACACAGAAATTGGCTGCATCCAGCTGAACATTGCCCACCTTTGTCCTGCCCGTCCCACTATATTCTATTAAGACTTTGTCATTTGACCATCATCAAAGCACTATGGTCTAGCACTAACAACTGCCGTACTAATGCTACACATTAAAAACGGGAAGGTAAAGGGAACAATAGGCGTTTTCTTGGCTGAACGGCTAGCGTCTGCCCCATTAATGAAGCAAATGGACCACACATTAGACTCCATCCACAATTACATAGCACCTAGAATCACAGATAAAGGATGTATAGTCTCAAGAAAATCCTCCACATCTGCTTATCGAAGGTTTAAGCAAAAATCTTAGGGTGCTTCTTTTAGAGAGGAGAAGTGGAATTTACTTTGTTAATCTCCAGGGGGGTTCTTTGCACTGTGAAATCAATTTGGAAGCAGAGCATTTTTTAAGATGATAGGGGATTTTGCGTCGCAGAGAGGAAGATGCCAAGTCACCATCTGCAGCGCTCGGCTCGGTGTGCATGCATGTGCAGCGCGTGTTTACGTGTTAATATCGACATTAATCATCGTGTTTACATGCAGGAGGAATTCTCAGACAACCTGGTTTTAGGTCAGTGCATGTAAACATCACGGTTCACATAGTTTACACTCTAAATTCAACATGTTACTGTGGCATGAAAACATTTTAGAGCTTTTAATTTATCAATGTTTGCCAATGCACCAACCAAAAGCATTACGGAAACCCTTTTGACTTGATTCCCTTTTTTTCTGTATTTCTTTTGTTGTTAATGGCATCAAGCCAATACTATTGCTGTTTTTCTTATTATTTGGCATAGCTAGAGACCAATTGAAACAACAGCCAGCTGCATTGTCAAATGTTTTATTCTGATAGTTTTTTGTTTGTTTGTTTGTTTGTTTTGATATTTAAAGATATATGTATATGGCATCAGCAAATTTACTCCATCGAAAAAATATTCTTCTGCCTCTTTTTCCCAGTGAAACTTTATGTAGTGTTGGAGTAACACACAGCGCTAATAACCATCTCATCACTTTGAATGTTTATGTGTTTAATTCACTTCCCTTGACAGCAAACAAGACAAATTTTCTACTTTGAGACACATGCGCACACACACACACCGTCTCTGAGATAGTGCCCAAACTGACCATAAATCCAGTGTGTTTTTAAAAGGCCAGACTCATAAAGAGAAGAGGTGACAGAGCAGCACTGATGGGTCAATATGGCCCCCATCCCGCAACACACACACACACACACACACACACACTTCCACTCCGATGTCACTGGTACAGTAAATGAACCACATACACAGCATGTATATTCACACACAACATTTACTGTACACCCACACACTTGCATTTGCATGAGAACATTCTCAGTCAGATTCATGTATGCATATTGCATACATATCTAACCAGCCACACATACAGTGCATACAGAAGCACATAATGTGCAGTACGTACACTCCTGCATGTGTGTGTGTGTGTATAAAAACACACACACACACAGGGCTAGTGTGTTGTGAATGGTGTGTTTGACTGGAACAGAATGACTGTGGGGATTCATGCTGGGTTTCCTCTATTAAACTCTGCAATAAGGCTCACTGTGTATGAGAGTGCTGACGTCCCTGCCCACCTCAATGATCTACAGCCTGTGTGTGCACGCTAAATTCTCTACCTGTTCCCAATGATCTATAGCTCCAGGGGATTTTATATTCCATATACGAACATTTGTGTGCATTTGTGTGTGTTTAAATCAATGTTTGCGAGTGAGCGTATCCACATGGGCGTGCAGCTGCATGCTTCACAGCCTCGGTTTGCAAAGGTTTGGGGTTTGGCACACAGAGGGAGGGAATTCCTTCAGATTCGGACCGAGACAGAGGAGGGTCTCACTGGTGACTCCAAACTGCTGCAAACCTTGGATGGGGGAGTGATAATTTACAGTCCGAGTGGGCCGCCACTGAAGGGGACTCAGTAAAGTGGTGGAAACGGGCCGGCCCGTATATCTCCCAGTAATTGACGGCGTTTGAGCCCAGTGCAGAGTTCAGAGCCAGGAGACACGGCGTTATCCCAGGTTCTCCTCAGGTTCCTCCACTGCTCCTTTCTCTCTGGCCCTTTGCGGCTGCTCGGCCAGAAATGGGCTTTTCATTTGAAACGCTGCTTTATATGGCTCTCTGGTGCCAGCAGCATCATTAGGATTTTAGGAGTGGTACTTATCACATGAACAGCCAGGTCCTTACCCAACGAATATTAGGATTATTCCTGCTTTTTTATGGCTTTGTTGATTTATTACAGACAGAGACAGAAAAGACAGGACCCTGAACGCCCTTCACAGATCCAGTAAATAGCCACGTATGATACAGTCCAGACTAAAAAACTTGACTTGTTTTAAAATGTACTTAGTGTGTTCTGTGCACAGAATGTGAGAAGAATTTTCCAAACCACCAAAGAAAAAAAAAAGAGATGACACATGATAGGAAAGCAGGAGTAATCCAACATTAAAGCAGTGAGCTGAAAGAGTCTTGAATAGAGAGTTTGTCACGTTTGCTTGTAACTCTGTTGACCATTTCCAAATCACACAAAGAAGAATTGTACACATAGAAGCAAAGAACACTGCAGTGTCCGCAGAGAAAGCAGACGTGAGGGATTCATAAATGTTCATAGAAGATTTTTATTTTTTTTTTTATTTAAAAAAAAATCTTTTCCTTTTGTCTTAGAACCAACACAAAATTATTGTTTAGCAGCCAGTAAGTGAAAATAGTACAACAACAGCAGATCCCAACATCCTCTAGCACAGGACAAGAAAAAAAAGAGTTAAGTAAATAGTAAATAAACAAATGGAAAATTTTGGAAAAAAAGCTGAACAAATCAAAGAAATCAAACAAACAACTGCTCCTAGTTTATTTTAACAGTGAAACTTATTTTTTTTCACCTATAACACAAAGGCACACATTACACTAGCTGCTTGTTTTTGCATTTTTTGAAATATTATTACTGTTAAAATTGTGAATGATAAAGTATGTTAATGTTAAGTTCATTTATCCTTAAAAGACAAACTGTTTGTACCATATTTTCTCTTGGCGCCATTAACAAAATGTTATTTACTTCTGTCACGTCAAACTGAATGCTGAAATCTCAAATCTCAGAACAGATACAGATAGAAAATTCAACCAAATTACTTTTCTTTTTTTTCTAATCTGCACCTCTCTGCAGTTCCACTTCTAGGATGTCGAGGCTTCAATATAAAAAATGTGAGCAAAGGTCATAGGTCACATTCAAACCCACAACTTTGAATACATCCTGATAAAATCACACCAGGATTAAAAAAAAAAAAAAAAAAATTGACTGATGATACAAATCTCAGCTTACAGCTGCTGTTTCCTCTCCCTGCCTTTTTCTTTTTGCTCATCTCTTACCACTTGTATCTGGTGTGTATTTGTGTGTGTGGATGCAGCCCCCCGCCCCATAAACAGGAAATATCTCTTAAATCCCAGCAAATAAGACACAGACATAGGCATTTACTTGTCAGCACAAATTATGGGATGCCTTTCACAGTTATGGATGTTATCTCAGTCCAGGAAACGTACACATACACAAACACCTCCAACTACAGTCGTGAACATTCATTTCCAGGGATTCTAATGTGAAATCTTTTTAAAACTGATTTTAGCATTAAGACTCGTGAGGCTTACTCACAGTCATATAGTCTCCTACATAGTTTTCCACATTCCTCCCATTTCTTTTTTTTTTTTCTTGAAGGATATACTATCCTTCTTCCCTCTCTCCCTTTTCACATGCCTTCCCCGCCTCTACTTGTTCTCCCTTCCTCTTCCTTTCTTCTGTTCTCATCGAAATTCAGCTGTGTAATTCCCTCTCCGAGGACACCATTGATCTCTCCCTTCCTGCATGTTTGAGAAACACTGGGCGGGCAAAGCTCGGATTTTAACGTCAGAGAGGAGCGGCGGGGAGACTGTAGTGAGCGGAGAAGGGCGAAGAGGAGAGGGATGACAGAAGTGAACTAGAGAGAAACAGGAAGCAGAGAGAGAAAGCTGAAAAGGGGGAGAGAAGAGAAAAAAGGAGGAAGGGGGAGGCAGAAGAGGAGAGCCAGACCCCCTCTATAGTGGCTGGAGAAGAAAAGACACGGGCTTTCCTCGTGATCGCATCTTCCGCCCCTCTTTTTGAAGCACAGAGAGACAAGAGAGCAGCTATTTACTGGAGCCCGCACATAATGGCCACTTTTATTTACTTTCATCCATTTAGCTTCTGCCAAGGACCCTCTAGTGTGTGGGCCAAAAACAGAAACCCGAGGTGTTTTACAAAGTACCAAAGTCCCCTCCTCCCCCTCCTCTACTTGTGTGTGTGTGTGTGTGTGTGTCCTCTATTTATTTGCCGATAACCATCCACAAAACAAAAAGCAGAAATGATAAGCGTCCCCTGCTCAACATGTGGGCACATTTATATCTGACCTGCCTTCGATCCTCCTTCAGGCCAGGCCACATCCACACACACACACACAGACCCCTGCTTTGACATCAGAAAGGTCACTAGGACTATCCAGGCGGTGATGGAGCTGACCCCTCTGTCCTGAGGCGAGCCTGATGACCAACCAGTCCTCAGCGCCACTCCTCCTCTCCTCTGAGTTCACCGCTGACCTTTAAGAGACTTTCATTGCTACCAGACGTCAGACAAACTGCAGCTCATCAGAAAAAAATCAGGCCGTATTTATAGAATCCCTTCTGCAACTCAGACTTTCTTCTTTGAATTAGCATTTGTTATTTCTTCATATAGAACTTTCTACTTAAGTTCTTTAGGTCTAATTAATATTAAAAACTACATAAGGCTATTTTAAAAAAACACAACTCTTTCAGCGTAAAATACATAATATACATATGCAATGCTGATATTACTACAATCTTGATAAATTACATTAAAATAGTGCTTTTTATATTTTCAAAGTATTTATTTTTGCATTCAAATTTCAGTTTTTAGATATTCTCAGCCTGTAAAAACATGTCCAAAATGTCAACAGAATGCTTTCAATTTGCTTTCATTTTTACGACTGTAAAAATGTTTTCCTAATATTTTAGTGCCAATTAACTAAGGTCCAAGCAGTGAGTTGAATATTGAAACTGCAATACGGCTTATATATAAATCACTGTGGTGCTACACAGATGCCCTGGTCTACAAATCATATTCTTCAGATATAAAGGAACATGCTTGTCCAGTGCAGACCGCAGCAAAAATGACATCATCATTTGTGTATTTTATTCAATGGAGAAAAAAAATGACCATTCCCACTAAAATTGTGGCTTATATTGCAATTGCAATATCTGTTCAAATGATTGCAGTGTCATTTTTGTGCATATTTTTTACAACTTACAAGAAAGCAAGGATAATTTTCTCAACCCTTTAATCCCTCAGTGCAAGTTCACTGATGAATAGTGACATTATCAGGACTGTAGTCAGGATTTTAGAAACAGTGACATGAATTCTAATTTCTACAATTCAACTCTACCCCCTCAGATTTTTTTTTGACTGGATCAGACACCAAAAGTAATGTCTGCAGTTCTAATTTAATTCATTAACTTATTTATTTAATTCATCCAGTTAACTGCTGTTTTGTATGTTCAGTCAAATTTTATTTCTGTTTCTGAAAAGGCGAGTTTCAATAGCGGCATAACCGGGAAATAAATATTCAATCATTTATTTTTGGGCTTAACACAAATTCACACTTTGTGCAAGTTTTGAGTGCAGCATGTACACTACCCTCATCAAAAATACAGTTTACGTCACCGTAGTTTTTTTTTTTTTTTTCATAATTTTGGAATATGTTTTAACTGCTCATTGTCTTTAATCTCCTGTTCAAAAAGTAGGACAAACCCTAAACCTAGACAACCTGACAACCAAATTTCTACCTTTTCTCTGCTTGCTGTATGTAATCGGAGAGCTTCTTGTTTTTAACTTTTGTGATCACAACATCGCTGTTCAATTTCTCACTTCTCACAGCCTCATCAGACTCTTTACCTCTTAAAGTGCATCTGGTGTGTGACTGATCGTCCTGCTCGCGCTCGTTTCCTCGCCGCAAAAAGAGAAGCTACTTTCTCTCAAATGAAGCTCACAAGGGGCTGATCACAAGACGGAGCAGCTTGTGTGTCGCACGCTCTTCCTCTTCCTGCCTTGTTGTTGTGCGTGTGTGTGTCTGTGTGTGTGTGTGTGTGTCTGCTGACAGTACAGTGACGGATGCCCCTCTTGCCCTGTGCTTGATGCCTTTAGGTGGGGGCCTCTGAGCCTCCTGCATTCAAAAACAAATAAGCTGCCACATAAAGATCATCCCTCATTTCTTCTCAAGTCACTCAGATCCTTCGCCCCCTGACACACAGAGATTCCCCAATCACTAACATACCTCCTTTTAAAAGTATCCTGTCCTCTCTGCGTTGCTAACACACACACGCTCTCACACACACACACACACACACACCCAGGCATGCACCAGAGGCTAACATCTGTAAGGGATTTGTACAGTGAGATGATACCCAATAATAAATAATGTGAACATTTGAAACTCATTTCAGTCCCCCTCTGTGCGACCCCAAACAAGGTCAGCGGAAAGTGTGTGTGTTTGCAGGAGAAAGGAAGCGCGTGCACGTTTACACTGTATCGGTGTATTATTCATGCATGTCTTCGATATGACGAATCCCAGAATCCCACAGGTGTTCCCAATTCCCATTTACTGCGGTGACCTCTCCTCAGTGTCCCCTCTCTCACCCCTCACCATTTCCCCTTAAAGTACAAAAAAAAAAACATTCTCCATCAAATCTCACCTCCTCTGCTGACTTTTAATCATATGGATCCTTTAATTGGTTTAGTTAATAAGATTCAGATGATTTCGGGATCAGTCCTTTTTCTTTTTTTTTTTTCTCCTTCTCCCCCCTGAGAGTGTGGTTTGGTATGTGGCCAGTAGGGGAGGCTGCGGCACATCCTTTTGCATCCCATAACACAAAACCAGCTGATCTCGCTGGTCAGAGGTCAGCAGACGGCCTCTGAGAAGCACCAGGCGTTCCAGTTGAGCTGATTCAGAATTTAACAGACAAAAACCTGAAGAAAGGCGGAGAAGGGAGGGGGGGAGTGTGAAGTCAGTTCAGTGGTTGAAGTTTACACTGACAGAGGATGTGACTCTTCATCTGTCCTCCTCCTCCAGCCTTTGACCTCCTCCTCCTCCTCCTCCTCCTCCTCCTGCTTCGGCCTGTTGCATATTTTGTTGTTGTCATGGCAGCGGAGGTTTGTTTGAGATCATGTGTTATGTCACCTGACCTCACTCTGAACCCACACACACACAATTCCAGCGTGATGTCATCTTAAACACCTTCAAATGAAGCGTCGTCTTTCGCCGCGATGTCGTGTGTGCATGTCATTCTGTTTTATGGGTGTGCGTTGGAACATATATGTGTGACTTTGGAGGAATGTGGAGAGGCGGAAACACAATCAAGTGTGTGTGCGATGTCTATTTTCAGTTCCACGTAGGTGAGGATCGGGGGGGGGAGAGAGAGAGAGAAAAGAAGAAGGGCAGAGGGAGTGGTGGCATATGACAGGTATGTCAGCCAGGGGTGAAGGAAGAGGGAATAAATCGGACCCTGTCACACACCTACACACACGAGTAAACGCGCACACCTTCACATCTGGTTTGGTCATCGGTCCACTTCTCAATGGACGTGCCCCCTCCTCCAACACACACAAACACACACATTAATTCCCCCCGTAGCGCTGCTCCTCACCCCTTTCTCTATCACTGGCAAAGTAAACCCACCATGTGAGAATGATGAATGGGCTATTCTGCACCGGAAGCACACGTTAGAAACCCCCTGCCACCATGGCCCTGCTGCACACACACACACACACCTACACACACACACTCAATACTCCCTCCTATGCATTCTCTCACCCTCTCCAGTCTGCTATCCTCTCTCCTCCTCCTCCTCCTCCTCTTTCTCCCCTGGTGACCTCCTTCCTGGTCGCCACATCTAGTCTCTCTGCACACACAAGATCCTGATATGTGTGTGTGCGTGTGAGGCTAATACAGAGAGTGTAGTGTCTTGTCGATGGTGTCTAGTGTCGCACACACACCTGCAGGTCATGTGCTAGTGTTTATTGTGTGCTTTGTGCGAGTAGATGCCTTTAAATTCTCTGTAGTTTTGTGTGTGTGTGTGTGTGTGTGTTTGTGTGTGTGTGTGTTAAGGCGGAGGCTACAGGATTATGTGTTCCATGAATGAAAGCCAAAAAGTTGAAAGATTTACATTTAAAATCTTTTATTTAAAAAAAAATGAAAGCATGACATTAAACATCTTTTGGTTTTTTTTTAAAAAAATAAAAAATTAAAATATACAATTCATGCAACATAACATCAATTTAGCAATGCAAATGACACATTTCATCCGTCTTTTCTTCAGCTATAGACATCACATGTATAGTTGATCTGAAATCAGCCAGGGGAAATGTTGAAACTCCAGGTGGTCCACAACCAATTAAATAAAGCTGCTTTTTTTGAAATACGCACACACTCAAAAGAAGCCCTCTAGATGCAGAGACAGAAAGTT